>NC_142165.1:89470190-89777008 GCF_029865625.1 Vigna umbellata | reverse complement strand
AGAAAATTTCCTGTTACTTAGAAATATTTTTACCATTCTACAGAAAAACTTTTAATCTTATTTTAGTATATTTTAGCCTACCAATACAATTTTACATGGCAAACTGTTATTCAAAACTCAGGAAAGTAAATACGTTGTTGTTGTTGCTGTTCTCATACATATATATAGTGGAGTGGTTGAGGTCTCTGATACTACAAGAAAAATCAGTTTCAGTGATTATTCATCATTAAAAGTTATAAATATCTCACAATTAATTTCTTATGGCAATAATTAAATTGTCGCTGGTACTTTTGTCACTATTCTACTTGTGACAATATTTTTAAATGTCACTAAAATCAAGTTTTATTGTGACAAAAATAATTGTCACTTTTAATTATATACAATAACAACAATAATAAATTGTCACAAATATATAGCTAATGGTGACAAATTAGTCGTAACAATATTCTAATTTATTTGTGACATTTTTAAATTTTTACTAAAATTGATTTTTGTTGTTAACAATGTTAACTATTTATGATCATTATTAATTATTTTATAATAAATTTTATCATCATCATTGGAAGTTGTGTTGATGCGAAATTGTCACATATTACTTTCTCGTCATAATAAATAGACAAATTATTTAAAATGTTAAAATAAATCAACATCAAATATAAGTATTAAAATATAAAATGTTCATTACATTTTAAATGATAAAAATACACATTAAATATGTAAGAATGAATCCAAACAATATATACAGTAGACCTATCTCTACTTTAAAATATTTAAATTAAATAAGTTTTTCAAATACAATAATATACCGTAATATCTTGAAACATCTTCGTCCTGCAAATAAATAAAAGAAACCATTAATATTTTAATAATGTGAAGCTGTAATTGCAAGATACGAATGACAAATTTCAAATAGCAAAAACAACTTACTTTATTTATGAAATACTTGAAGAGCTAGATCATCCAATAAATGATCAAGCCTCTTAATAAAGTAATTATGTGATATCTTATATATCTTTCCATCACTGTTACATAAAGGGCTTTACCTATGGTTAAAATGATTCTCTAATGACCGATTTTTAATCATCATAAATATAATCATCGTTAAAAGTTTGGACGAAAGTTTAAATGATTGTTATTAAAAGATTAAAAAACATGACAGTTCAAATGATTGTTGTTAAAAGATTAAAAATCATGACAGTTTGGTGTTGCTTATAGTTAAATACAAAAAATAAATTTAAAAAAAATAGAAAAAACATCATTTTTTTCAAATGCTTCCAATTGTCTTTGGGGTAGGATTTACTATGAAGCAATGACAACCAAACAAATATTTATAATACTTCTTAATATTATCAAAACCACAAATTTAACATTACATTAAACAATACAATTATCTTTAAGTAATAACACTAATCAAATATCTTTAAATCATATCTAATTTTACAAATAATAAACCTTACTCATTTTAAAAAATAAAAATGAAATAAAATAAAATAAACTTATGTAGAATTGAGAGCGAACACGAGGGCAAGAGCAATGTGTTACAAGAAGCAATCGAACGAGCAATGGCCAACAATGGTGTGCAAGCGATGACAACAAGAATGCGAACTTGTAATAGTGGTGTGGAGACTTACTACTAATGGTGGCAAGGCATACAAACGTACGACGACAACACGATACAAACGACAAAGGTAGTGAGTCTTAAACAAAGGTTACAACTGAGTGCACGAATGAGTGTCACTTCTCATATGAATCACTTTTAATGATGATTATATACAATAACCTTTGTTGTTTCTTCACTTCACCACTTTTAACGACGATTGTCAAAGAACCATTGTTGTAAAGTTCGTCTAAATTAGAAAAAAGTTACCGCATTTCATTTGACGACATTAACTTTTTAATCGTCATTATATAATGTTGTGAAAGTCCATTTCATAACAAGCTTTTGATCATCAATTATTTAACATTGAGATTGTAATTTAGTTTGAAGTTGAATATTAGTCTCATAAAATATTAGTCTTATAAATTACCGACTGTGGTCTGATAGTACACGACTCGATAGTGGTCCAGTAAGAAGTGGAACAATATACCCAACAAACATCAAATCTCACTAAGATAAATTTTGATACTATGTTAAAAGTAGATTTTAAACTTAATTTTATTCCACAAAACCAGTCTGTAAAGTGAAACTTGAACCTACTTATATATATATTATAAATTAACATTATCTTTAATCGAAATGTGACTTCCAAGAATATCTAAGAAGAAAAATAAAACAATAATTTAAAAGTTTTTAAAACTTCATTTTTATTAAAACCGAAACCTATTTATTAAGTGATTTCGAAAGCTTTTATTTGCACCAATAATTTATTTTAACAAAAAGTATTATTTTAACATTCTGAAGGCAGGCATACCGTTGAGATTCGATGAAAGGGACCCCAAAGATTCCTCTGTCTTCCAGTCGACACTAATACCAAAGTATTTTTTATCTTTTTAAAATGTGAGTGTGACCATGTTACAGTGATTATTAAATAATAAAATAAAATAAGCAATTAAATAAGCACCCCTCGTGCACTACAGCACAAAATCTAGACTCTAGCCACCACAGCTACCCTATTGCACTTTGCATCTTATGATTTCATTTTTCAAATAAAAAACAATAAAGTTGAGAATTTAGAATTAATAGTACTAGTTAATCTCTTTTTTTTTATTTCCTTCATATTGATTCTCCGTACTTTAGCTATTCAATTTTGTGTAGTAAAGAAAAAGTGAGGTTCCATAGTCTCTGGAAGCCAACTCTTTTGGAAGATTCTCCATCTCCACCATTACTTTATTTATTTTCTTCATTCATTCTTTCGTAATTTGATGCATTATCATTACGAAAACGACATCTACAGTGACAATCTCAAGTGGTAGGGACTATGCCCTTCTTGACTTTACTTTCTTGACCACTCCCACATGATTCCTTAATTTCATTAATTAACTTAATTTCATTGATTAACGCACACACATTAGTTGATGCGTGCAATCATTTGGTCATCTCTATGATTTCTTATTTTTTTAGATTTATTCTTTCAAATAAAATTATTTAATTATTGTTTAATTCTACATAAAAATATTTAGGATTAAAAACAATAGTGACGGCTTCAATAACCACTTAAATATCTTTACTTGACATCCATTTAATATCAATCACACTAGAACTCGTAAATCTTTTACAAATTTTTTAGTATAAAATCATATGATTTCCATATGAGTATTCACTATATCTTACTTATACAAGACTAGGTCACTAAGAGTGTGATAGCTGATTATAGGGTGTGAAGATAGTTATATAATTAGGTCATTTATCAAATTAATTATTACGATTTTAAAAAATGATATATAATCAAATATTAGTTTATTTCGTGATAAAATGCCTATATATATATATATATATATATATATATATATATATATATAATCAAATATTTTAAAATATTTAAAATTTATGGGAAATATTGAATATAACTCAAACTTTTATTCATATGGTTGGGCTCAAGAATTAATTATTGTTTACAATCACATTTGATGAAATCATTCTTTTATTTCACAAAATAATTTCATACTAGATCAAGAAATAATATATAATCTGTATTTATCTTAATTACAAACATGCTATATATATATAAATTTTATAACGTTAGGAATCTAAGCTTCCAAAGTATTATTATCAGCAAAACTTGAAATAAGATTACCATATTATATTATTAAGACGATTGCTTGCTTTAAGTATACAAAATAGTAACATACACATTGATACTGATGCAAATAACACATAACATTATTTTACGGCAGCATGGATATATAGTCTTTTTTATTATTATCATCAATAATATATTATATCATTATGTATATATTGAGTTCATGCATATGAATATTATGATATCACATTTAACCATATATCATGTTATGACTAGATGCAAAACATTCTCTAAAAGACTCTAAAATTATAATAAATAAGTCCGTCAGAAGCTAATATCTTAACTAACTTATGTCTATGATATTATATGACACAAAAGATATGCTACTAAACTATATGTAAATTAATCAAATTTTCATTACCTGAAGTCGTATTTGTGTGACTAGATGACATTAAAGTTGAAATACCTTTGTTAATGTAAGTTTCATGTTTATCATTGTTAACCAAGGCTTGATATCATCCCGAGTATCCTACATCACCCATCTAAGACAAACCTTAATATAGATATATTTAAAATGGAAACGAGAAGAAGACAAAGGCGAATAAAAATGAGGTGGATATGTATATCCAATTTTAAAACCTAAATATTATCAATATTTATATTTGTAATTGTCAATTTTAGAATTTTTCATAAATATTATAATTATTCAGATAATACCAACAGAAACAAATTTATTGTCCTCCGTGTCTCAAAGAATATATGACCCTCAATTTGTAATTGTGCTTACTTAGCTCGTCAACCACATCTTAGAAAAAAAATGAGTTTGTTTGTTTTTCCATATGAATCTATAAGTCCAAAGATTATAATAATGAAAATGTATTAGTAATAATAATAATAATATAACTTTTTTTAATTTTTATTACCATCAAACAATCTCAAACTCTTAAAGTGGTAATTTTAATTTCTTCCGAAAAAGGTAAACATTACGAAAATAAAAGGAAGTTTATTCGGCAATAAGTGGCATTGACCTATAATCTAAACAAATTCACGGTTGATACCTAGGAAGAGAAGGGAATAAATATGGTGTCGCCAATTAACAGTGAAAATAATAAGAAAGAATAAAAAGATATATGTTAATTATAAAAAGGAAGTGTAGCAATTAAGAAAATGTTTAGCAAGTACACGATCTCATATTTTACGGTGTAAATTTCATAAAAACATTATTGTATATATGATAGAATAAATACCTCCTCCGGCTTCAAATGTAACAAAATAAAATAACTCATTCATATTAATTAAAAAATTAGAAAGAAGCATTTAGTTATATTGATTTTACTTCATAGATAATTGCTCCAAATGACTTTTTTAACTTGATATCAAGAAGAAAAGAGACATTAAAAATACATTTCCAATTATTTTTTTAATAATATCATTATATAGGGTAAAACTAAATCTATTTATGCTGAAAATTTTTTTCTCTGTATTTCGGTGGAAAGAGTACCATATATATTGTATGATTAAAGCGGTTAAAGCACAATAGTCCTCATTTACTAATTTATATTTTTAATTGTATCCCATGTATACAAAATTAATAGAAAACATAAAATGCAGTTAATAACTTTTCACAAAGTAAGACAGCTTAACAAAGAACATCAAATTTTAATAACAGAGTATACATCTAATAAAGAGATACATATAAAGTGAGAAGAAAGACAAAAGTATGATATAAAGTGATCGAAAAAAAAAGTTTATATATAGTGATTATAGTCAAAATTTATATAATAAGATTATTCTGTCGGAAAAGTTAATGCGTATCTCACTCCACCATAATGACTAACGAAACCCCGTCAAATCATGGTTCTCATATGAACCATCCTTTTGGAACCCGTAGTTGCTTTTTCTTCAAGTATACATCACATCGTACAATAAACATTGCTATATTTTTACTTTAGAGCATGATGCATAAGAATATTCTAGTCGATTTTGTTGAAAATGAAACTAAACT
Source organism: Vigna umbellata (assembly GCF_029865625.1). Classification (NCBI taxonomy): domain Eukaryota; kingdom Viridiplantae; phylum Streptophyta; class Magnoliopsida; order Fabales; family Fabaceae; genus Vigna; species Vigna umbellata. The sequence continues at coordinate 89,771,323 of NC_142165.1, read as the reverse complement.
TTCTGAGTTGAGACGAGAGAGACGCAACATTAACGTAGTACGTGGTTTTGTATGATTTTGACAAAGTTGCGACAGAAGAAGGGTTCCATACATTAACCAAAGCAATCTTAATTAAATGTACCATAAGGCGGCTAGAGTATCGATGCTAAATCTTGGTCTTTCCATTTAATACCCAATGAAATGAATATTAAATGCAAGGTATCAGTGGCTACTGCAAGTCAAACACAAATACAAGAATCTTTATCATTTTTTAGGTTTGAAGCTGCGGCTGCATAATCATGCAACCCATTTGAAAACTATCGTCCCATAAACAGAAATAGTATATAGTATTTGAAACAGAGGACCCCATACATGTGTGCACAGTTGAAATGGTCGACCATAGCAAAAAGGATTTCTGATGAGAAACAGAGGCCATTCACTTGTAGTGGACGGGGAAGGTTGGGGCAATGCCCATTTCTTGCTGCAGGCTCCATTTTTGATGGTGCGCATGCATGTCTACCAAATATTTTTTTAATTATTTCTTTTTCATAAACCTTTCAACTTGTACCTGTTTGCACTAGAGAAAAATTCTTACGAATATTTTATTGTTTATTTTGGACCTTGTGAAAGATTTGATTCATCACCGAAGTAACAGTTGTGAATTAATATGGGAAGAAAAGAAAGTGTTTTTAAATGGCCGCATGTGGTGCTGATATAGTTTCCCTTTATATTATGTATACTCTTGAATATTTTAAAAGCATTGAGAAAATAAGCTTTTCTGTGGCACGGTAAAGATGATTCATACATTTTGGGTTTATCAGACCAAGTGTACCACAAAAAGAAAAAGGTTTAAGAATAATGTAACTAGAACCCTTTAACTTCGTATCGATATATAGCTAAATAGAAGTTATTTCCTTATATATTGAAATGCTGTTATTGACAAAAGTAGAAGATGATTATTCAAGAGTAAATTTTGATAATGATAAAAGTTAGCTCCAGAACTCAGTCATAACAAAAAAACTATTGAAAAAGAGTTATATTTTGTTTATGTATTTAATTGAGCTTGGTAAGAAGAATACATTTAATTTAGTTTATATACACATAAGATACCTCAATTGGTAAGATGTCTTTTAGACTGGTACCAAAAGCAAATCCGTAAGGACTTAACCCAAAGCGGATAATATTTTATCAGTTCGGAGATCTATGTCTATGTGTGTGTCGAACCTCCCTACAAATGGTATCAGAGCCCATGATTCAGGTCTGGTGACCGAACTCAATCGAGTACGTCCCTCCTTGATCAGGTGAAGCCATGACAAGTGGCTAGTGGCAGATAGCCAGATGAATCACGAGAGGTGAAGAGCAAGAGATGCTCAATGTTGTGACCATGGATTGTGAAAGGGGGCAACGAGATGTTCCGAATTGACCATGATGTACTCGAGGATAAGAGGCCGTTTGGAGTGGTACCAAAAGCAAATCCGTGAGGGCTTGACCCAAAGCGGACAATATCTTACCAGTATGGAGATCTATGTGTATGTGTGTGAGTTGAACCCTCCCTACAAAAACTATATGATAACCGATTATTATTAATGATAATTGATTACCTAATTGAAATTAAGATTTCAAAAGAGATTATATGATAATTGATTATTGTCGATAATCAATTATCATAAAAAAAATATTTTCAGAAAAGTTTGTGATAATCTATTATCTCTTTATATAATATATTATTAGTGACAATTGTGACTTGACATATATTCTTGACCTAATTTTCAAATAAGAAGTCTATATATTTTTAGGGAGATCTATTTCAAAAACAACTTTTGTTTGGAAGGAGTCTTCTTTTATTTGAAAGGGGTCTCCTTGTTGTTGAGAGAAGGGAGATTCCCTGCAAGACAGTCTCGTATGTTCAAGTCACTAAGAAAGTTAAGATCTTTGAATAATAATGTGTATTAGGATTTATGATAAAGTGTGAGTGTATGTATTCCTTGCATAATACTAACCATATTTATAGGATTAAAATGAATAATGTATATTTTTATTGAAATAATACTTATCACGAAAATATAATAATAATATAATAAATAATAATAAAATAATAAATAATAACCCGGACGTGAAATTATCAAAATTTATTATAGTATATAAAAGTGGTTTAAATAAATGTACTTTTCGACTCCGGTAAAGAAACTTTAAAAACTTTATTAGATTATGCTTTTTAATATACATATTAGATAGGATAGTAAGAATTCTTAACAACACTATCATTATATTTAATATAATTCTGTTTTAGAAAGGAAAAATTTGTTATTTATGTTGGCACACTATTTTACCGTCTACTTGAATTATATGTATCTATTGAAGTGGGATTTTCGAAGTTTAACATAAAATTAATTATTATTATTATTATTATTATTATTATTATTTATTTATAGTTTTATCTTATACTTAATTTACTATTAGTTTATATACATACATATTTATTGTGATATAAACTTTAGAAAATAAAATAAAAAGTTTTATAAATAATTAATTAAAGTCAGGAAAAATTATTATTTATTTTATCCTTTTTAGATTGGAACGGATAAAATATAGTTTATAAATATTTTGTTTTATCAGTCACAAATTAATCTTTGAGCTTAGTTTTGGCAGAAAAAAAAACTAGTGCTTGATGTTTTTTATCATTTATATTGATGTTGTAACTTATTGTTATAAGAAAATTATTAAATAATGACTTGTGAAAACAATGTATTTAGAAACTAATTTTTTAATTAGAAATAAATTATTTTTGTAGTTAAAACTTGTTAATTAATATTAATGACTAATTTAAAAATTATTTCATAATAGAAACTATTTTAATTACTAATGGAAAGACTGATTATAATTTTTGAAATTATATTTAGGGATTACTTCATAATAAAAATTATTTTAATTACTCATGTACAGATGGGTTATAATTTTTGAAATTATGTTAGTTATCAATCATTTTTAGTTTTTAAATTAGTTACTATAGTGTTATTTTAGGATTTTCTTGTAGTATTTTTTTTTTATCTTTTATGAAGAATTTTTTATTGTATTCAAGTTATAACATCTTTATTAATGGATTTTACTTATAAAAATATCAAATCTAAAGATAGTTTTCAGTAAATGTTTGGGATAGTTTGAAGGATAAACGTCACATATAAACTAAAAACAGGTAAAGCACTTTGCCATTAATTTTTCTCAGATCCTCTGTTACTAAAACCAAATTAAGTTTTTTTTGTTAGATCTTTGAATCGGTCATTTAATTAGTTTGCCATTCCAATTGACTCTGGTTATTCATATACAACTAAGTTAGTGTTTCTGAGGATTTTTAAATGGCTGGTTTGGAATTCTTTTTCGTAATACACAAGTTATTTTTTTTTTCAAATCCGAGTAAAAACAATAATAAGTGCAAAAATTAATATGTTTATACATAGAAAGGTTGACTTACAAAAGTCTTGCTCCATAGACTCAACATTTGACATCGTAAGATCCGTTTATCGTTTATAGCATATTAAAATGAACGTTAAAACATAAGATAAGACACGCAAAGAGTTTTGACATTGATTGTTTTCTATATTATATTTCAATTTCTAAATAAAAGTATATCAAGATGAGGTGAAAAAGAGTAGTATTTTGATTTCGAATCTGAACCAAAACGTAAAGTTTCGCATTAGATTGTTTTAGAAACAAAGCATATAGTTATACAAATAATTTTTAAAATGTTATTGTGTTTTGAAAGATTTCAATTTTTTTTAGAATCGAAGCCTATTAGACGATTTCAAATGTCATTTACAGCCTAGTGAATGTATTATTGCAAAAACCATACAAATTAAATAATAGGAAGTCCGATATTTCTAAAATAACTATACTTAATAAATTGATTTTTTACACGTACGGGAAAATTCTAGCAAAAAATGTAGACGAGTCTTGTTTGTATCAACTGATTTGGAAAATTTTTGTGGAGTGGGAGAAAGAATGATATTCGTTAGAGTGAGGAGATTTAAGTGAAAAATTATTTCACTCTCATCACAATTACCATTTTGTCCTTAATTTTTTTTTCTTTTCCACTTTTCCACTTATCTAGTGTGTCTGAGTTTGTTTTTGTACCTTTACTACATCTTAATTTAAAATAATTTTTTAAAGTCAAATTATTACTTAATCTTATTTAAACTAATTCCTAAAATTTTATTTCATCTTAATGTCTAAAATTCATATTTCAATTTATTATATTTTTATCAATATTAATTTTTTCAGTTTCAATAATCAATCACATTTATAATATAATTTACACTATCTACAATTTAAATTAAATTACTTTATATATAAAAATAAAATAATAATCTTATCTTTTTATTAATTAAATTATTATTTTTTAATTTATCACATTTATCTCATCACTCATTAATTTTTATAAATTTTTATTTCATTTTCTTTAATCCCATCATCTTTTCTTTACTCCAAACAATTCAAATTTTACTTCTGTTTTTCTCCTCACATTCACTCAAATGCCCTCTCCTAAATCTACTCCCAAAAACAAACACAAGCTAAAATGTATAAGCCCAATAAAATATTTTTAGTAAATTATTTTTCTTCTACTTGAAGACTTCACAGTTCTACTCTTCCCAATATATAATTGCACAGCATAGAGATGGTTCTGATCAATTAGTTGTAATTAAGCTCTAATAATTTATATAATAGGCAGCAGAATAAGAGGTGAATATGAAAAGAGACAAGTACCAAAGTGAAGTTCAAATTATTAATATAAACCCCATTATATTTATTTGTACACAAAGAACATGTTGACCCACTCTAGAGCTAGGAGCCATAGAATAAAAACTATTTGACATATATAAGCACTACATTTAAATATTATACACACCACATAATTAGTCAAATCAACTCACTGAGAATATCTACACATTCAACATATTATAAATACCCCATGATCCTCCCAACTTGTCATATCATCTAGCTTCTCAAATTTGCTTCCTAAATCTTTTCTAACTTGCTCAATTTCCCTTTGATTGTTCTCTCTTTATAGTCATGGCTACATTTCATGCCAAACCAAGATGTGTTGTGATTTTTCTAGCACTAGTTGCCTTCAATGGCTCCCTTGTATCTCATTGCAGGCAAATAAAACCATTGAATCAGCATTCCTCGAAAAAGGACACTGTAGAGCTGGACAACAATCCATCCCCTCTTCTTAAAGCCAGTGCTATTATTCCTACTACATCGTCAGAGAATAAGAAAGTTGACTCATTCGTGATATCAAAAGATGATGTTGAAGGTTTAGGAGACACAAATGCTTTTCGACCCACAACACCAGGGAGCAGTCCTGGTGTAGGTCACCGAAAATTTGCAGCAGAAGATAAAGATACGAAAGCAACTGTAGCAGTTCAAAGCTCTGATGTTAAAGTTCACTTTACTGAGGGCACAGAAAGTGGTTTCAAGCCTACAAACCCTGGCCATAGTCCAGGTGTTGGTCATGCTCAACAAAACCAAATTGGGCAGTAAATTAGCAATGTAAATAAGCAATTCCTCGTAGCTTTCCAAAACTAGTTCAGCTGCACATCAACGTATATTGTTGTCCTAAGTTTCATTCCATATTTCAGCTTCTGTATTATTCATGCATGTTGTTGCATGAGCTTAGTTTATCATTGGTTGGGTTCAACAGGTTGTTATATCGTTCAAAATGCTTCTCAGCATTTGCTACATCTACAATTGTCGGGTTATAGTGACTCAAAATGCAAATTAATAAACTTGTTACTTTTAGAAACGATTTCTTCTGTTCTAGACACAAACGCTAGTGAGTGCCTTTATGTCACTACTTACTTAAAGCCTAGAAATGGAAACAATAGTTATGCTGAAAATAGAAAGTATTCTATATTATTTAGGGATTAAAATATTAATCAGTTACAGTGAATAAATTTTAACTAGTTTATGGAGTCCTCGTGAAATCTTTCACTTGATAAAGTCTTTCAACTCCAAAATATGATAATATTAACAATAAATATATAAAGAACGCAACTAATTTATCACAAAATTGTAGGTTAACACTAACCTAATTACGATTCAATTTGGCGACAACTCCAATTGGACTACCAGTTTATTTAAGGTCATAGGGGAAAAAACTGTCCGGTTATCAGACTGACCGGAAGAACATACTATATATTCCTTAGATACCTCAGCTAGTATTCCTTTATTTTTTTTTCTAATTTATTTCTTTCAGCTGAACAACTTGATGATATTTCTATCAAGATTAACAGACTATTTAGTTGTGTTTAATGGGTCATAGGTGGAGAAACACTATTATGTGCAGTGCATAAATACTGTTATATGTGTCTGTCAAAAAGAAATATTGTCCTAATTTTTTGAGTTGACTGTCATTGTGCAGTTTGTATGCACATGCACAGTATAATATAATAATGCACTTTAGTGTGTATGAGTACTTTTAGATAGTGGTTTGCTTTTATGGTCATCAAGGGTTAGGGGTCATTCGAATGGGTAGACTTAGTAAATATGTTCATATATCTTACAAGATAGAAGACGCAGACATTAACAGAACTCTGGTTTTAGGGATACAGAGTTAAGACCCAACCTATCATTTTCAACAATTTTAAATAAATTATTCACTTAATCAAAGCAAGATCAAGGGTAAATAAATCACTCACAATATATACATTTAAATCACAAATTATAACTTGAATTCAAGATTAAACAACATGATCAAAATCTTCTACTCATCCGCGATCAAAACATAGTGAATTGGGGATGATTGATTTTATGCCTAATATAGATATAGGTTTGAGTTGGAGATAACTCAAAAGTTCATAAACACATTCTTTATTTTAGGTTTAATTGGGAGGATTACTAACCCGACAAGGAGCTTTAATCATCCACTAACTTATTTATTTTAGTTTTAATTTTAATTAATATACATAAAATTAACATTAATTTAAATAAATATAAATATTATAATTAAATAATATTAATCTTATCTATTTTTAATATTTATTTTAATTAGTATTTGATAAAATAATACTAATTTATTTATTAATATTTATTTTAACCAACGTTTGATTCTAATTTTAAAAAGCTTAAATATTAAAAATAAATAAGATTAATGATATCAATAAAAATAATTATCTAATAAAAAATTAAAAATAATTTTACGTTTTTTGAATTTTTTTTAAAATTAAATTAATTGAGGATTATAGGTAAGTCGCGGATTTTACCTTTATTAGTCTGTACCACAGTAAAATTCCTTGTTAAAAAACTGTAAATATCTTTTTAAATGGTGACTTATATACTCCCTTGATCCCACGTAATTTAAGGTTCTTTCATGCAAACTAATAATAATAACAAAATATATGTTAATTTTTGAATTAATTTAGTAGAATAGCCTCTCAATAAATGCATTAAATTTACAGAGGTAAATATAATAATTAATTTAAAGAAATTTATAATGCTTTATTGAAAACTGAGAGTTTATAAAATTTTAAAATATTTAAAAAATCTAAAACTACAGTAATTAAGGAAAAGGATTAGAAAGTGTATAACAAAACTTCTGCAACCTCTTTCTCCACCTTTATTTTAATTTTCTTACATAAAACTAGAAAGTTTATTTTATAACTTGATATGGTACTTAATATCGATTATGTGATTTTCTTTATACATTGTTATGTGCATCATTTCATACCTACACTGCCATTTGCAGCATTGAAATATGTAAGTTGTAAGAAAATCAAAAAACGAATCACACGAGTAACAATAAGAACTGGTTTATCTAACAAAGAAACAAGGGTGAGCAACGAATGAATATAGCCATGAAATCAGAACAACATAATACACCAGAACCTTCCTTCACAAATTTAATAAGAGACAAGCCTGAGCACACTGCAAAGTCAAAAGTACGCGACTACACACTGAGAATTAGCACTCTTTTATGTTCTTCAACTTGTTTTTAATAAGAGAAATTAATGAATGATTAAAGAATGACACCATGCACGTGGAAGCTAGCTGTGATCGGAGTGTCCTACACCAGGGCTGTGTCCTGGAGTCGTAGGCCTAAAATCCTCAACAGCACGAGCTGGAGGCGGTGCCGCCAGAGTTACACCAACCATTGTTGATGGCGTTAGTGGAGGCACGTTTTTTAATGTAGCTGCATTTGTTGCTGAAATCCCACCATGCACGTCATTATGGACTTGGTTGTGTTTTAGATGTCTTCCTTCAGTGGAATGGAATCGCTGGCTGAAAATGATGAGTGAAAAGAAAATCATAGAGAAAATGAATTTGTTTTGTGCCATGTATATTTGGTGACAAATTTAGTTTTGAAAAGAAAGGAGATTAATTAGGTTGCTGAAGGAAATTTGCTTGACTTGAGCTATACGAAGCAGGAATCTAGCAGTTGAGTTGTTTGGAAAGAAGCTCATGGTGACTTTTTATAGGGCTGAGGGTGGGTCCTATATGCCACTGAACTCCTAGGTTTAGAAATAATAACTCTTTTTAGCTTTTAATACTCTATCTTGCAAGAAGTGCGCACGCAGGCACATTCCATCCACCACTTATTACTTTACATAATTTTTTTAATACTTATCAAACACTCTTTTATCGTTAAGCAAAGAAAAGAGATATAAATTTTGTTTTCATCACAAGAGATGCAATAGAATACTTTGATACTGACTCCCAGTTGAACAATTTGAGTCATAGTTATATGCAAATTGAATAGGTAAAGTTCATTACAAAACTTAATCCTGAATATCACTCAGGTGGACAACTGATGTAGGTAAAATCCAATTTGAATCCGTTCTGCAAAACATTAATAATATGAAATTTAAATGTAAATGTGTGAAATAGTAAGTAATTTTTAATAATTGCAACTGTTTAGCATATTTATAGGAAAATTATTCATGAACACTTATAGTATTGATCAACATCTAAGGTATATTTACACTGTTTGTTTTTGGAAATGTACTCTATACGTGAAAGAAAAGACGTAGATAAATTATAAGAGAATTGAAGATTTTTGTTTCTTCGCTCCTATACGAAGAAATCATGGGAAAGCCACGTCATTAAAAAAAGTGTAATTAGAAAGATATTCTTATTTTCACTGTGGCATCTACCATTGGGAGATAGATTTTCATGCATGCAGAGGTTGCAGAGATCATAGTCAGCGGAGCTCACAAAGGAAAGGTGAGAATTGATTTTCTTTGTGTTCTATGTAAAGGAGAATTTATTATCCTATGTTATAACTTACGACAGAACTAATTATATATTTATAAGTATGTGTATATACAATTTATATTTTATTTTACTTTTTATAATATAATTATTTTTAAATAAATTTTTAAAAGTAACTGTTATTTTGATTTTTTTTATTAAAACTCAAATATAATTAATAACCAAAGAAAATATAAACTAAAATATAACTTTTGAATTATTTTTATAATGTTAAATATTAGTAGCTTTTATTTTTAATAATTAAATATATTTCACTTGTGAAAGTTGAAGTAATTAATATAATTTATATTGTTTTGTGGAGTCAATTATAATAATTTATTAAATAAGATCAAACATACTTTTATATTATTTTTTTAACTTTAAATATAACAGATATAACAATTATGTAATATATATATATATATATATAGATATATATATGTATATATATATGTATATGTATATATATATGTATATGTATATATATATGTATATGTATATATATATGTATATGTATATATATATGTATATGTATATATATATGTATATGTATATATATATGTATATGTATATATATATAATGTATATATATATAATGTATATATATATAATGTATATGTATACATGTACATATATATACATGTACATATATATACATGTACATATATATACATGTACATATATATACATGTACATATATATACATGTACATATATATACATGTACATATATATACATGTACATATATATACATGTACATATATATACATGTACATATATATACATGTACATATATATACATGTACATATATATACATGTACATATATATACATGTACATATATATACATGTACATATATATACATGTACATATATATACATGTACATATATATACATGTACATATATATACATGTACATATATATACATGTACATATATATACATGTACATATATATACATGTACATATATATACATGTACATATATATACATGTACATATATATACATGTACATATATATACATGTACATATATATACATGTACATATATATACATGTATATATATATATATATATAGGGGTTTGCTAACGCGCGTACGCCTGTTTTTCAGTTGGTACATTTTAGCAATGTGTATCGGATTTTAGTAGACAAAAATACCCTTATATATCATGGATTCTAAGTTTTAAGGTTAAGGGTATTTTAATAATTTTCATTCTCAAAACTTAAAAAAAAAAAAAAGAAATCTCCCAAACCCTTACTCAACTCTCTCGTTCTTCTCAATCCTTTCTCTTTCTCACTCAAACCTTTTCTTTGTCATCCTACTGTAGCCCCAATTGAAAAAATCAGAAACACTTGCCTTTAAACAATTTGTCTTTCTAAAGAGTTGAGTCATTGACATATTCACCTTGAGGCGAACGTTCATTCAAGATCTCTTCAATTTCACCATCTTCACTAATTTCTCTAATTTCATCATCTGCATATGTTGAATCATCATCTCTAAAAAAACCCCTCTAGGCCAATTACCAATTCTTTCGGATGTCATTATGCTTGTGAAAATTAGATAAAATTAGATAAGACAAAAATTATAAAATAAAAACTCATTATAAAATCATTTTTTGTAAGAAATTGTTTAACAACAAGTATTTCTGATTTTTTCCAAGTCAATTACCAATTCCTTTATGCTTGTGAAAATTGGATAAAATTAGATAAGACAAAAATTATAAGATCAAAACTCATTATAAAATCATTTTTTTGTAAGATTGTTTAACGGCAAGTGTTTCTGATTTTTTCAATTGGGGCTACAGTAGGGTGTTTCTGATTTTTTCAATTGGGGTTACAGTAGGGATGACAGAAAAAAGATTGGAGTGAGAAAGATGAAAGAGAAAGGGTTTACAGGAATGAGAGAGGTGAATAAGGGTTTGGGGGTTTCTTTTTTCTCTTTTTTTTTTAAGTTTTGAGAATGAAAATTATTAAAATACCCTTAACCTTAAAACTTAGAATCCATGATATATAAGGGTATTTTTGTCTACTAAAATCCGGTACACATTGCTAAAATGTACCAACCACTAGTACAAAATAGACATTTAAACTCGCACAATAGACATCTTTTTACACAAAACCGCTGCATATTCAGACACGGTGGCAATTTCGTAATTAAAGAGACCTTATAGGCCTCGGTTCAGACGAAACCGGTGTCAAAAAGATATATCACTTCGGTTGTGAAGGCAACTGGTACCTAATTATCAGTGTCTGACGCAGTTTCTGACGCGGTTAAGAGAAACCCGAGGTAAAAGAGCTATACGGCATCGGTTGGTAGGAAGGACCGAGGCATAAGCCTCTGCTGCCTCAGACCCGAGGCATATAGCCTCTCTTTTTCTCCCCAAAATTTTCCCCAAGTTAACCTAGCTCCCTCCGCACTCTCGCCTCCCCTGGCTCTCCCTCCCTCCCTCTCCTAGCTCTCCCTCCCTCCCTCCCCTGGCTCGCGCCTCCCCTCCCTCCCCTGGCTCGCGCCTCCCCTCCCCTCCCCTGGCTCGCGCCTCCCCTCCCCTCCCCTGGCTCGCGCCTCCCCTCCCCTCCCCTGGCTCGCGCCTCCCCTCCCCTCCCCTGGCTCTCGCCTCCCCTGGCTCTCGCCTCCCTCCCCGCGCTCTCGCCTCCCGCCCCTCGCTCTCGCTCTCGCCTCCCGCCCCTCGCTCTCGTTCTCGCCTCCCGCCCCTCGCTCTCGCTCTCGCCTCCTGCCCCTCGCTCTCGCCTCCCGCCCCTCGCTCTCGCTCTCGCCTCCCGCCCCTCGCTCTCGCTCTCGCCTCCCGTCCCTCGCTGTCGCCTCCCTCCCCTCGGTCTCGCGTCCCTTCACTCTCGAGTCCCTCCCCTTCGCTCTCGAGTGTAAGACCCATGAAAAATATTTATAATAGTAAATTTTAGTATTTTATTAATAATAATAATTTTAATGGATAGAAAAATGTAAATTTTGGATATAAAATTATAGTAATTTTAGAAGGAGAGGTTCAAATTTTTGGTAACTTATTTAGTAAATTTTTTTTTAAATTGAATAGTAAAAAGTAAATAGTAAATAGTAAATAGTAAAAAGTAAATAGTAAATAGTAAAAAGTGAATAGTAAAAAATAAATTTTCAGCATTTGGATTTCTTAGCATGGAAGAAAGTAGTAGATAGAAATTAGGATCAGATTTGGTGAGAAAATGATTGAAATATTATTTTTAAATAATATTAAAATAATAAATAATATTAAAATATTAATGAATAGTAAATTTTTTTTACTATAAATAGCCATGGGAGGGAAGGTTATTCTGCACCAAGAGAAGAGAAATCAAGTGAGAGCTTGAGAAATAGAGAAGAAAGAGTTAGGGAGAAATTTTTAGTTGCAAGAAGAGTAGAGGTTCTGAAGGGTTTCGGGGAAACAAATTCGGAGCAGGAGATTAAGTCTGGAATAGAGGTAGGGGAGCTAACCTTTCTATGTTTTTTTTATGATTTAATAGTTCTATGCTTTTATATTATGATTTAGTATTATTTTATTACTATTCATATATTGAAATTCTGTGTGAATATTGTTAATGTTTACTGTATGTTTATCTATGTTGAAATCCGGTATAAATATTATATGCTGTTGTTTTGAATCTGTAAATAAGAAATTTGTTAAAAACTAGTTGAGGAACACTTTGGCTAAGGAAAGACTTGGTACTTAAGTTGTCCATTGTGACGCACCTCTCTTTCCTGGAAGTCTACTCGACAAGTTTTTAACTTAAATCCTATTGAACAGATTGAGTACTGTTAAATTATTATGCAATATATTGAGTTTGTGTGATTTATGCGATGATTGTATTTTATTATATTGCATTTGAATTTATGCATCTGAACATGTTATGAGTATTATGGGGAGATTTTGTAGGGGTATAATGTGAGTTGAGGAATATGAGTATGGCATGAGTCTCGTGGAGAGATTCAGTAATATTATGGTATTTGTGTATATGTTGATGTTGAGGGTCCCGTAGTTGGAGGTTATCCTGATACTCTAATAATCATCTAGTCTCAAGTAGAGAGGGATGAATTATGTGGTGAGAGGAGCAGGAGGTCCTGGTCTATGTGCCGGTTTTGGACATAGTGAGGGGATTAACCTTGTGAATGGTATGAAGTATTTTGAAAGTGTATTTGTAAAAAAAAAAAAAAAAGTAGAAGTCATTACAAGTGCATAACCTCCCGTGACCGCTCATCAACGTATCATCCGGATGAATGTCTATTGGGTATTGTGGTGTCTATTGGGTATTGTGAGACGAGTATCTAATAGGAATTGTGGTATGAGGGTGTCGAACATAATTATTATATGATGTTTATATCAAGGTAATTATACATGTTTTATAAATGATTTGTTGCATGTTAGCTCACCCTTACTTGTGTGTGCATGTGAATGCGATGATCGTATAATGCGTGATGTTATACGGGAGCAGATGAAGGAATGTCGTCTGATCCAGTGCCAATGAAGGGAGAGACAGAAGAATAAGTTAGAAGAATTCGAATTATATTTATGAGTTCATAGTTGAAATTTGAGTTTAAAACATGTGTAGACATATATTAACTATGAATTTATAAGTGTGAGATTACGGGATATTACCGTAAATGTAATGTTACAATATATAAATTATGAATTATCCAGCGTGAGATATTGGGATGTTACATTAATGGTATCAGAGCAGTTCGTCCTTAGGATGACCTCTGTGTCGTGGGTCTTCCGTGTCTTCTCTGTGAAGAATTGAGTCTAAATGGTATAATTTACCATTTCCTCCAAATCTAGATAGTAAAGTATTGTGTCTAACTACCATGACTTTTACCATAGATGATTTTTCTTTCTTAATTCTGAGGGTTTGAAGAAAGATATTACAATTAGTTAAAGCCTTCGAAAATAGGGAGATATAATACCAGAGTTTAGGTTTCAAAGGATGAGTGAAGATGTTAGTGTTTAGAAGCAATGTTTTAGGAAGTTTTCGAGAACAAAATGAAGAGGTGAGATATCTTACGTTACACAAGAAGAGTTGAGTTCAAAGGCTAGAATAAAGAGAGCTTTGGGAAAGCATTAGTGTAACAAGGTTAAAGGAATCAATCATGTTCTATATATCAGTGGTGTGAGGAGTGAAATTATCCTACGAACTCATTATAAAACGTAATAACAATAATTCTCTGTGTGAACAGAGAAATAACCCGCACCCAACCCAACCGTGAAACATGTAATATACTTAGCTTGGCAAGGGTTTGGGGAGTGAACTCATCTAGTTTTTAGTATGTGTACCGAATGAGAAAATTGAAATTAATTACTAGGGAATTACGATGCGTATATGTTTAACTATTTATGAATTATAAATTAATTAAGTAAATGAAGTCAATCTTTTGCTACTGGTTTTCACATGATATTATCTTTTATTATTAGTTTATGTGAAATTTACATATATTATGTCTAGTATACAACTCCTCATGATTTCATAATTCATATGATGAACATATACTGCTTGTTATTATTTTATGGTATAGCGATTCGTGGTTGTTTTGAATGAACTTCAAATTTATAAACATGTTTGATGCATTCTCAACTATTATTTACTTGTGTAATTTATAATTTTAGGGTATAGGATTACGAGTTATAAGGCTAAAGTAATTCTAGATAGTGTACTAAATTATATTAGAATAGGTCTTAAAATTTTAAGTGTAGATACCAGTTAAGTAAATTAAGTAATAACTACCATTGCAAATTAAATCGGTTAAGACACATATAAAGATAATAAGAAGATGTTTAGATTAAATGAATCAAGGAAGAACATAAGATAATATTAATTTCATTATAAAAAAAAAAAAATATCAATAAATAAAATAAAATTACAATAATAGATTTTTCTCCTAAGCCTCTGAGAATTTCACTTCTGTCTTAAGTCTTGTAAATACCCAAAATTAATACAACTCTTCCAGTGTCCAAATTTACCTTAGTATAGACCGAGGAAGGAAGATTGAACATATAGAGAATTATTGCTGAAGAAACACCAATATGAGCAGAGTAAAAAAAAAAAAAAAAAAAAAAAATCATTAACTAGAATATAAAACAAAGCAGATAAAGATTACAGTACATAAATAAAAATAAAATGTTCACGAGTTGGCCACAAGTGACCATTAAGAGTACAGTCCATAAAATACAGTAAATAAAAATAGTCCCCCTAAGGAGACTACTGATCGGCGAACGACAACCTCAAAGAAAGCTCTGTGGAAGGAGCTTGGGTACGAAACAACATAGGTGGAGTAACTTTCCCTTCCTCTTTACGTATAGCGGGAATGGGAAAGAGATCTAAGAGCTTCGGAGTCCGTGGAAGTACCCATGAAGGATCTACGGTATTGCAAAAATAATTGTAGTTAGAGATAAATAAAATCAATAACAAATTAAACATATAAAATAAATAAAGGGAAAGAAGAGGAAAGGAAAGAAGATTTACCATACATATACGAAGGGATAAGGGAAAATGAAGGTCCCGATGTACTAGGGACGTCTTGTTGCCAGCCTCGATTCTTCACCCGATTTCCATGGTTTTGAAACCAACAATAGACGCTGTATTCTCCGACTTCCCCGTACTCCTGGAGTCGTCCTGTAATCTCACGAACTTGATCTCGACTAGGATTAATGATCCCATGGTTGTAGATGTTCAGCAAGATTCCAACTTGTTCCGGGGTAGATCGCCATCGTTTATAAACTGTCTTGGCTTCCATATCCATTTTCTAAGTTTTTGTGCATAAAGTAAAGTAAAAGTAAAAAGATTTATTACAGTGAAGTCAGGTTCCAATTTAAGTTAAGTTTTTTATTTTGCTTCTTCTTGTTAGTTCAATTTTCATTGTCCAATTTTTGAAGTCTCAATATAGATCTGTTTCACGGTCCTCGCAAATGTTCCTAAACGGATCTACGTTCGTGTCCATTTTGTGCATACATATAAAGTTTTCTTTTTCTAAAGTTTCATTTTTATGGGGTACGTGGCGTTGTTCTACCCGATTGTCTCTGCCATACCTTCAAACGAAGGGAGATTAACGTCTGGTTTCCAGCCGATATACCCTTATCTTTGTTAAGACAGTGTATTCTTAGTTTTAGTTAATAAAAAATGAAAAATAGTAGAAGAAGAAAGGAAAGAAAAGAAGCAAGAAGTAAAGAAGAAGGAGAAGCTGGGTAAAGGAAAGGAAAAGATAAGAGAAAAGAAGTACTTACTCGAGGCGGAGCAAAGCCCTGGAACATAAAGATTGAAGCTTGCCGAAAGGCTCTCCGATCTATCACACTCAGTCGTTCTAATCCCACAAGCTCTCACACTCAGAACTCTCAGCGCTCAGATCTCACTCACACCCAGAGGATCGCTCGAAAGCTCTCTCACTTAGAAGATCTCACACTCTCTCACACACTCAAAAATCGCAACGCCTCAAAGTGTCGCTCAACGCGGTTCGCTCCTCCTTATATAGCCAAAATCTCACTGTGCCCACAGTTCCGGTCATGCATACCGGAGGCTTCAATAGTATCGGTTAAAAAAAAAAAAAAAAAAAAATTTAACCATTCGGTATAGAAGGTCATATGATAAAATGGTTTGGAGAAATGTCAACTTAGTCAGAGTGGTTTGGAATAGGAAAACAGGTGACTATACATGGGAATTAGAAGATGATGTAAAACATTCTTATCCCAATTTATTTTTGAAGTGTCGAATTTTCGAGGACGAAAATTTTTGTTGTTGGGGAGAATGTAAGACCCATGAAAAATATTTATAATAGTAAATTTTAGTATTTTATTAATAATAATAATTTTAATGGATAGAAAAATGTAAATTTTGGATATAAAATTATAGTAATTTTAGAAGGAGAGGTTCAAATTTTTGGTAACTTATTTAGTAAATTTTTTTTTAAATTGAATAGTAAAAAGTAAATAGTAAATAGTAAATAGTAAAAAGTAAATAGTAAATAGTAAAAAGTGAATAGTAAAAAATAAATTTTCAGCATTTGGATTTCTTAGCATGGAAGAAAGTAGTAGATAGAAATTAGGATCAGATTTGGTGAGAAAATGATTGAAATATTATTTTTAAATAATATTAAAATAATAAATAATATTAAAATATTAATGAATAGTAAATTTTTTTTACTATAAATAGCCATGGGAGGGAAGGTTATTCTGCACCAAGAGAAGAGAAATCAAGTGAGAGCTTGAGAAATAGAGAAGAAAGAGTTAGGGAGAAATTTTTAGTTGCAAGAAGAGTAGAGGTTCTGAAGGGTTTCGGGGAAACAAATTCGGAGCAGGAGATTAAGTCTGGAATAGAGGTAGGGGAGCTAACCTTTCTATGTTTTTTTTATGATTTAATAGTTCTATGCTTTTATATTATGATTTAGTATTATTTTATTACTATTCATATATTGAAATTCTGTGTGAATATTGTTAATGTTTACTGTATGTTTATCTATGTTGAAATCCGGTATAAATATTATATGCTGTTGTTTTGAATCTGTAAATAAGAAATTTGTTAAAAACTAGTTGAGGAACACTTTGGCTAAGGAAAGACTTGGTACTTAAGTTGTCCATTGTGACGCACCTCTCTTTCCTGGAAGTCTACTCGACAAGTTTTTAACTTAAATCCTATTGAACAGATTGAGTACTGTTAAATTATTATGCAATATATTGAGTTTGTGTGATTTATGCGATGATTGTATTTTATTATATTGCATTTGAATTTATGCATCTGAACATGTTATGAGTATTATGGGGAGATTTTGTAGGGGTATAATGTGAGTTGAGGAATATGAGTATGGCATGAGTCTCGTGGAGAGATTCAGTAATATTATGGTATTTGTGTATATGTTGATGTTGAGGGTCCCGTAGTTGGAGGTTATCCTGATACTCTAATAATCATCTAGTCTCAAGTAGAGAGGGATGAATTATGTGGTGAGAGGAGCAGGAGGTCCTGGTCTATGTGCCGGTTTTGGACATAGTGAGGGGATTAACCTTGTGAATGGTATGAAGTATTTTGAAAGTGTATTTGTAAAAAAAAAAAAAAAAAGTAGAAGTCATTACAAGTGCATAACCTCCCGTGACCGCTCATCAACGTATCATCCGGATGAGTGTCTATTGGGTATTGTGGTGTCTATTGGGTATTGTGAGACGAGTATCTAATAGGAATTGTGGTATGAGGGTGTCGAACATAATTATTATATGATGTTTATATCAAGGTAATTATACATGTTTTATAAATGATTTGTTGCATGTTAGCTCACCCTTACTTGTGTGTGCATGTGAATGCGATGATCGTATAATGCGTGATGTTATACGGGAGCAGATGAAGGAATGTCGTCTGATCCAGTGCCAATGAAGGGAGAGACAGAAGAATAAGTTAGAAGAATTCGAATTATATTTATGAGTTCATAGTTGAAATTTGAGTTTAAAACATGTGTAGACATATATTAACTATGAATTTATAAGTGTGAGATTACGGGATATTACCGTAAATGTAATGTTACAATATATAAATTATGAATTATCCAGCGTGAGATATTGGGATGTTACATCGAGTCCCTCCCCTGTGCTAGTGTGTCAATGGATTTTTTGGTGAAAAAGTTGTGCGATTGGGGTTTGATGTTGATGGTGGTGGTGCAAATTAGGGTTTGATAATGGCGGAGGAGGAGGAGAAGCGGCTCTGTTCGGTGGTCGGTCTGAGAAGGTGAGATTTGGGTCTGTTCGCTGCACATGGGTTTCTTTGAGAGCTTAGAGCTCGTTGCATCTGTGTTGGGTTTGACCATGAGGTAGATTGAGGGCACTGGATGGCAGTAGACTCTTGGATTGGGGGCAAATTGAGCTTAGTTGGGTCTGCAATTTTGGATGGTTTTTGTTCGCTCCGCAGGCACGAACTAGTCGAGATGTATGTGGTGCCCTTTATTTCATTCACATTGGTGAGGTTGCTTGATTGTAGGGGCCGGGAAAGGGTCTGCCACCACTGGATTTTTTTGTAATCGATGTAGCTTCGTCGTCTGTCTCAGTAGACCGTGAACATTTTCTGTGTTTTCATGCTTCAGTGCTTTCTGCAACTTCCTGGAACGTTTTCTGGAAAATAAAAGCCACTATATGCCTCGGTTCAGGTCCAAGCGGGACAGTAGAATCCAAGATATTGACTCGGTTCAGCAGAAACCGAGGCAAAATCTTATCATTTTTTGACTCGGGTAGCAACCGAGGCAAAAAGAGGTAGATTTTTTACCTCGTCTGTATATACCTCGGTTACGGAACCGGTGCCTATAACCGAAAATAACCGAGGTCGTATCCCTTGAGTGTACTAGTGAACTGAAAAACAGGCGTACGCAAACCCCATATATATATATATATATATATATATATATATATATATATATATATATATAAAAGGTTACATAAACATACTAACTATTCAATAAATCTTAAATTCTTATTCATTCAATAAAAGAGAAAAGAAAAAGTTAATTTTTATTTTTGTTAATAACATTCAATATTTATGTTTAACAAGTTTTACAATAGTGTAATAATTTAAATTATATTATTTAAAAATTATAATCAGATAAATGACATATTAATTTTTGTATTATAACTTGTATGTTTATTTTTATTATACTTTTTTATCATGTTTAAACAAATTTGTTAACCCTTCATTCTACAGTTAATATTATTTTGACTTTATTTTACTATTTACATATGTTGATTTGCGTCATTGAATATGAAATTCATACTCATCCTTTTACTCTTACTTGAATAAGATGTTCATGTTATTTATATTCGAACACATAAATGTGATTTATTGTGTGATTTTTTTTTCAAATATTTGTTGTGTATAGAAAACATGCATAAACACACAAATTATTATATAATCTTCTGACTAAAAATATTATTTTACTTTCTTCACTCTTAAAAAATGATAACTAAATCCATTTGTTTTATTCTATTTACTTTAATTAATTTATCATAAATATTATAATTTCAATAATATTCAACATAATTATACTTCCATTATATTAGGTTCTATAGTGTACACTAGAAAAAAAGCAAGTATAGACATACCTTTGTGTCCACATTTTTTAAATATTTATAAATTGATAATGTGGATATAAGTGTGTACATGTGTGGATGAATGTCTATTTGGATGTATGCGAGTGCATGTATGGGTATCATAGATTTATATTAGTATTGTGTGTTTGCTTTTTAATTTTAAATATTTATGTTATAACATAAGTTATTAATATTTATAAATTGATAGTGTGGGTGTGAGTTTTAGTGTGTGCGTGTGTATATGTTATAATTCAAATATTTAAACAATCCAGTCACACAGATGCCATAATATTATCCTTATTAACTTTTTATTCTTTTTTTTTTCTTAAAACAATACAAAAGTTTATACTTTTATGACCATTTTACCTTTGTAGTCTGTGTCAAATGAATGTAAAAGTGTGTCATGGTACCATTACTCTAATATACAAGAGTAATGATTCTTTGATATACCTAAACTTTTTACATTCATTTGACACTATCCTTATTCACTTTTTATTCTCTTTTTTCTTGAAACAATACAAAATTTTACACTTTTATGATCATTTTACCCTTGTAGTATGTGTGAAATGAATTTAAAAGTGTGTCATGGTACCATTACTCAATCTACAACTATAAAGAGGATATCCCACTTTGGTCTCTTATTTTTGTTTTTCTAATTTTACCTTTTTAATTGTTATTTTTCAAATTTAAATAATAATTTATAAAAAAAATCATTTTTATCATTTTAGAAATTATTTTTTAATTCCTATAATTACTCATTATAAAAGAATTATTTACTTTTTTTTCAACCACTTTTCCAAATTTAAATAATTATTCATAATAAAAAATTATTTACGTAATATTATTTATAATATTTTTTATTTCAATATTTATAATTATATATAAAGAAGATACACTTATTTGGCGTCCTCTTTTTGTTTTTCCAACTTTACAATCTTAATTACTATTTTTTAAATTTAAATAACAATTCATAATAAAAAAACTATTTTTTAGTTTTGTCATTTTAATAACTACTTATTTGAATACAAATAATTACTCATTAGGAAAAGAATTATTTACTCTTTTATCAAAACATTTTTTCATATTTAAATAATTTCTCATAATTAAAAAATTATTTGCACATTATTGTTTATAATCTTTTTTATTTCAATAACTAAATTTTATTTTATCTATAGTTATATTTATAACTATTTGCTTTTTCAATTTTACTCTTTTAATTACTACTTTTTAAAATTTAAATAATTTTTAAATATTTAAAATTGCATACACACAAGTTCGATAGTGACTATGTTTACACTAGTAATAATACTAATAATATTTTAACTAATAAAAAAAATAATAGTAATGTAAAAATTTATATTATAATAACAAAAACTTAATAATAAGCATTAAAATAAATTTATATAAAAAATGAAATATAATAATGATATACATAAATTTATATCTTAATAATAAAAATATTTAATCTTTACCTATATAAAATGAGGATTCATTTTTTTATCTACATTTGTTTCCATTTTTAACTT
This sequence comes from Vigna umbellata, assembly GCF_029865625.1. Lineage (NCBI taxonomy): Eukaryota > Viridiplantae > Streptophyta > Magnoliopsida > Fabales > Fabaceae > Vigna > Vigna umbellata. The sequence goes on along the minus strand of NC_142165.1, from coordinate 89,749,510 downwards.
TTAAAAAATGTTTTTTAAATTAAAATAAATAAAAACTATTTACAACAAAATTAAAAAAAATATTTTAATTTTTTAATTATAATAATAATTTTATTATTCTTTAATATCATAAAAAAAATGTAAAATGTGCATAACATGTGTTTTATAATAATAAAAATTAATAGTAATTATAATAATATAAAAAATTTATATCATGATTATAAAAGAATTAATAATATTAATAACAAAAGTTAATAATAGTAATAATATAAATAAATTTTTTATCTTAATAATATGAATAAAAATTAATGATAATAATTTTTACCGTAGAAACAATTTGGTGATCTTATAAATTTCTCATTATTTTTTTTTAATCTAAACAATTTTAAATGTTATAATTCCATAATATTTTACTCCCTTAAATTCATCTTCCAATTCAAACAAAACATTAAAGAGAAACAAATTTTTTAGATTTGTATGACAAAGAAATAGAAAAAAAAAGTGTATATAAACTAAATGTGCACATATAATTGTCCATATTTCTACATCTATTCATGGAAAATATATTTCCATGCCAACATATACCCGACTGCGACATGAGTCTTTAACTATCAATTTTCCCACATTAAGACAAGCAAGTTTGTAAGAGAGCATCGTAAATATATACTTTCATTTTATATATAATTATTAAATATTTATTTTTTATTATCATTTCATATATTTTATAAATTAATATATTTTTATTCTTTTTAAAATATATTTTAAGTGTCGATAAATATTTTAGGTGTTCACATCGGAATACTTTCCATTTACGAATAATTTTGCACTCTGGTATATACTGTGAGTAAACAATTCTTGTTCTTGGGTTCGAGGTAATTTATTAGAACAAGTTGTTATGGTTGATATCATTATGACAACAAGAAAAAGTATACTTTGAACATTCCAACGTGGGAGGGCATGTATATTGTCGGCTTCTTGTTCAATAATAAAGTTGCAAATTGGAATATACCATAAATTATGTGAATTCAAATGTCATACATATAGTTAAAGAAGTTAAGTTGATTCTGTTATCACTACTTCCATTTCAGAACAATACTCTTTTATTTTATTTATTTTTTGTTTTTTTAAAGAATAATTCTTTTAAATTTTGAAGTTATTATAAGTTTAATAAAGAATAATTAATAAAAAGTTACAAACAATGAAAATATATACAAAAGTAGTTGAGAGTAGCACAACTGTCATTTTATTACCTTTCCTAATATTTTATTCACAATGGGAGAAAGGGACAAATAGCCACACCATGGGAGCTGAAGGTGGGTGGAGTGCTCACTGTGTGATTTGTTGTGCAGCCTTTTACGGGAAGACAGAAGGAATCATTCATGCACCACGACTTTGGTAGAATATATAAGACCATAAAGGTTCATACTTTCTATATAATATTGATAAGAAAGTATATATTGTGTATTATGAAGTTATTATTTCTTTTAATTAAAGTAATAGTTTAATATTACAGAAAAAAGGTTTGTAAGGGCATGTTCGTTTTCATAATATAATCTAAAATATATGCTAATGGAGTTAAAACTTTCAAAACAGGAATTAGTAACGGTTCATTAATTATAGTTAATTAGGTGTTATTGAAAGTTCTATGCAATGACAAGTGAAACCATCATTGTTTTGTCGAGCTTTTGGCCATAGTTTTTTAATTAAATATTGTCAAAACTTTTATAGACTGAGTTGCGGTGGCAGAGACATCATTCGAAATGGCGTTGATGGTTAGGTTTCAGACGATAATGGCGATTAACGCCAAGACGATGGAATGCAACAACAAAGAACAACGGAGGAAGGGATGAGTCGCAATGAAGAAAGAAAATCATAAAAGTGAAAGAGATGAACGCATTATTGAGAGGGATACACATCTCAGACAAACGACCACAATTCTAAGGGCAACTGTTGTTGTTTTTCTAAATACACTTTTAGCTTCAGGAGAGAACTGTCATCTTGTTTTTCAAAATGTTAAATATTTTTATTGAGTAAATATTTAAGTTAGTGTCAATTTATATATAAATACCATTATATCCATTTTTTTATCTACATTAATAAATCTCGTCATATTTATATATTTCATGGACACTAATATCTTTTATCTATATTGATATCTTTTATTAATATATTTATCTTTTTCATCCACACATTTTTTTAATATACAATTTTTTCTTTCTTCTTCTTTTTATACTTCTACTCATTTCCTTTATTCATATTTATATATAATGTATTTACCTTCATCTTGTTAATCAATTATAATATTTATTTATTTATTTCATTTATATAATTTGAATATAAAGAAATTGTATTATATTTGGTTTTGAAGTTACTGTTATTAGAGTTTGATTATGTAAAACTTGGTTGGACAAAAGAAAAATATTATAGGTTGTGAATTAAATCATAAAAATATGAATATGAAAGTTCACATGTCTTACAATTATCACAATTAATCAAATATTTAACAAAATACTGATAACTAATATTTACTAATAAAAAAAAATATGCATGATTGGCCAAAAGTTAATGCAACTTTATAAAAGGTTTGAAAACGCTACTCCAATATCGAACTATGGAGGAGCAAGAGATGTTTTCTAAATTTGAGATCCAATTACATTGATTCACTTACTAAATCTGGCCAAATCAACTTTTCAGTTAGTCATGTTTAGTAATGGTTCCTCCCCCCATTTATCCTTTTTGTTTCTTTGCATTTATATGAATGCTATTTCAGATAGTAAATACAATCTACTCTACTTTTCAGTTAGTCTATTTTTCCCTTTACATTGGTCTTTCCAGAACCTTGTATTTGTCTTCGTGTGATTTTATTCTAGAGGAAAAAATGTGTTAACATTGCTGAGAATCTTTAACACAGTAATTAATGAATTAAACGTTTTTCTATTAAAAAAGTACAGCAATTAATGTATTCCACTGTAAATTTTAATGTAATTTAAACTTATAAAGTTTTGAATCAAACCCGTCTGTTCAATTTATACAGTACTTCTTTAATCTTTATTCTCCGTACCCTAACAAATTGTTTAAGTGAAGATTCAGATGTGAGGGTTCCCAAATCCTAGGAGCCAACCAGTTGGAAGATTCTCCATTCCCACCCTAACTTTATTTATTTGCTTCATTAAACTTTTAACTTGTTTTTGACGGCCACTGATTACAGTGATGACCGGAAGGTGACAATTTCAAGTGGTGGGACTCTGAGATATGCTGCTTTTGACTTGACTTGTTTTTGCACTTTTTCAGCACAATTTTTTATTTGATTACTTCAGCACAATCAAATGGAATATAAATGCAGTGCAGCAATTCTTAATACCAGTAAAAGAAAAATACGACTACAAGAATCTTTCGGTTTCTTTATCTTTGAACCTACGGCTGGACAATCACGCAGGCCGTTTGAAAGTTGGTGTTCCATAAACAACAGAGAGGACCCCATGAAGATATATTTCTTTCACTTAAACTTGTCCACCAAAGTAAACAGATTTCTGAGATTAAAGAGAGGCCGTTCACTTGCACTATGGTGATTAACTAATATATAGTACGGCTATCTAAATGGAGGGAAGGTGGGGAAAACCCATATCTTTGTGCTGGGTCCATTTTGATTGTGGGCGAGTTCAACAATTGTTCTTTATCGGTTTCTCATTCTTCAAGAATTATTGTTTGTGGAAAAAACAAAATCAAGGACTGTCAATCGACCCTGTCGAAAGCTTTAAATTTTAAAACATAGAATATTTTATTGCAACGCTTGGACTCGATGAAAGGTCACGGTAGTATATGGTATTGGTTTTACTCATACTGTGAGTATAACGAGGTGCATATGGGGTGAGTTGAGAAGGAGAACAACATGTAGCAATGTAGATACTTGTTTGTTAAGAGACTTTAATCCATCGTAAACTATAGTTGGAGAGGAAAGGAGAAGGGATATGCCAGTATGAGATAGGAGTGTGAGACAGGTAGCATGTTTTATGATATATTGATACAATTTGACGACTGCAATTTTTTAATTTGAAAATAAAAAACAAAACACATTTCTACATTTCTATGCATTCTTTTAATTAAATTTTTTTCCTCACCGGTTATCAGTTGGTGCTCATGAATTGTCAATTTATAATTTTTCATATGTTTATAAGGCATGTAGAACTAGAAGACTTATATTGGATGATCATTTTACTTACGTTTTAATAACTAAAAGTTAACAACTTTTTATCAATAACTACTTGTTACAAATTTATTGGTTTATTTTATTTTTTTTAACAAAATATTTTAAATGCACCAATGAAAAGCTGTCACTTAGACAATTCTCAAAATGTTGTCATGAAAAATTGTTAAAAGAAAGTTTTCCTTTATTTTGACCAAAATGGTAAGGTGAAAAGTTGGTAGCGGTCAATATTAAATTTTGACATCAGGTTTTAGTTTCTTAGAATTTTGAAAAGGAAAACGTTTATTTGACAACTCAAAGTTATCAATTTTTATACAACAACATGTGGAGTTTTTTTATTGGTTGGTATGTAATATTTATTAAGAGGGTGCATTTTGTCATGGAGGGTATTTTTGGAAAGACATTTGAGATTCTCCTCTTCATTTCGCGATTTCATTTGAGACTTCCTCTCTCTCCACCATTTTTATTTTCGTCTTCTACGTTTCTCTCCACCATTTTCACTTTCTGTGGAGCATTGCTTTCATGCTCGCGGGTCGTTCTGTCCATTGAAAGGAATTTCGCCTTTGTGTGCTCCTGTTTTTGGGTTGGCAGCATTTTTCTCTTCTTCATTTTTTTCTACCATTTTCACTTTGTCTGGAGTATTTCTTTCACTCTCACCGATCTTCCTCTCGATCGAAAGAAATTTTTCACTCGAGTTGAAAATTGTACATGTTTTTTGTATACAAAAGATCATGATTATAAATATTGGGTAATATGTACTGATAATATATTATATGAATAAAAGTTCAATTTTGATCCGGTACCATACGTTTTCTACTAGTGTTGTTTGACCATATATATTGAAACTTTTATTTGGTTATGGGTGTTTGGTACAAAAATTGATTCTGTAAGTGACCTTGATAGGCATGAGTGTTGGTGCCTAAAAAAAGGATCCAATTCAATTGAGTGTTGGTGCCTAAAAAAAAATCACATCACACCTTAATTATACTAATATTTTACCTTGAATTATGGACAATTTATAAAGAAATAAAATAAAATAGAATAGAATATGAAACATGAAACAATAACTTGAAAGTAAACTCATTTAGGAAGCTTATGATTAAAATAGTCAACAAAGGTCAAAGTTGACAGCATGTTATCTCACCCAAATTACCTTTGGGGAGTGATGTTATCACATCTCAGTTCAGAACTTAGCTAACATGATCATCATACCAACATTGGGTCTTTCCTCCACCATGAGTTGCTCATACCTCAGTTTTCAGGCTCTACTCACACTTAAACACTAAAAAGAAGTCTCATCCATTCAAGAAATATGAAAAAATTACGTAAAATGTCTTTGGCTACTTATGTGCCAATAGCTGGCTACTTATGTGCCAATAACTGGCTCCTGCAACACAAGTTTTTGTACAAAACCAGAATTTTGTTAATGTAATCATTTACAAGGTCCTTGTAATCGATTACAATGTCCAAAACGACCTACACTTGATTACCAAGGTATAATTTGAAAGGTCTTTGAGTCTAGATTCCAAATAAACAAGAATCAACTCATTTGAAATTCGGTGAAGATAATTATGAGCAAAACAATCAACAAAGGTCAGAGGTGGCAGAAATGTATAAAACGTTAACTTTAAGGAATTAACTACATCTACTCAGATGTCCAAAAATCACAAATTAGTAGTCATTGGAAAGAGTTTTGAGTCTATTTTCTAATAAAAAAAGAATCACATCATTGGAAGATTTGTGTAAAAAGTTATGATTGAAATATTCAGCAAATGTCAAAGTTGACAAGATGTTATCTCACCCAAATTGTCTTTGGAGAATGACGTTCTCACAACTGGGTTCAGGACTTAGCTAACATGATCATCACACCAATATTAGGTCTTTCCTCCACCATACTCACACTTAAACACTAAAAAGAAGTCTCATCCATTCAAGAAACATGAAAAAAATTACGTAAAATGTCTTTGGCTACTTATGTTCCCACGACTAGGTCTTGTTGAAAAAGTTTTTGTACAAAACCAGAATTTTGTTCATGTAATCGTTTACAAGGTGCTTGTAATCGATTACAAGTGACAGAATACCTTACAAATGCTTGAAATCCAATAAAATTTTGTCAATTCCTCATTATTAATGGATGATACTCAATCACATTGGACACTTTGTTTTTAACATTCCAAACAAAAACTCACTTGAAAATGTCAATAGGGAAAGAAATAACACTTCAAATAACATTCACAATAATGAATGCAAATCAAGATTCATCTTCATTAACATTAAAAAAAATATTATAATACATTATTTTGTTCTTCTATGTATAATGATCTCTTACTTTCTATAATAACTAAATATACAAATCACTCATGTTTCGTCCTATTTCCCGTGTACGGAGTCCTAAGGGCTCTACTCTTGTATCGCCTTCGTGATCTGATCCTCACAAACCTCTCTGTAGTGGGTTGGTTGGTGTAAATGCCTCACAAAGGATTATTCATGTGAGATTCTTAACGAGTCGTGTTGTGTTCACCATCATCTTTATTCCTCTGTTTTTTCTTCTCTTCAGCCAACTCTACCTCCAAAGCAATAAAAACACAATTAAACAGAACCCCAAAACCAAGAAATAAAACCCCAATTAAACAAAACACAAACCAAAACCTAAAACGAAAACCTAAAGTCAAACCTATAATGCATTTAAGAAAATGGAAAAACCCATTTACCTTACTCGAACCACCAGCGTCACCAGAGGATGTCATTGCGCACAATACCGTCAACGAGAGCTTTTGGTCCGTCCCACGAAATTGAGGAGGTTGAACAAAGCTTAAAGAGACAAAAATGGAGGGAGAACGAAAATGAAGAGAGAGAGCGCAAGATGGAGAATATGAGAGAATGGAGAGAGATGACGAAGGTCCATGGGTAATTTTGGAATTAACAACTTCTGAACCCTAAGCCCCACATTTTTGCATTAATTTTTTTCAAACGGACCAATTTTGTGCTGGCACGTAGCATTATAAAAAAGTTGGCAAAGAAAAATTGTTAATATATCGAGATCCTTTTGAAAATGATGTAAAATTAAATTTATTTAATATTTTTTGAGTCATTTTTCCTGCACTTTTTTATTTTATTCTTATACTTCCAAAATTCAAATTTTACCTTTTTTATTAAAATCAATCAACTTTCCAAAATCGTTAAAATCTTAACTAGACTTTGATGAAATGTTAATTAGTTTTCGAAAATCGATTAAGAAAAATTTAAAAGAAAAAAATAGGTTATGGACAAGAACTGAGTCAACATATGAGAACCGGAGGAACATTACGTGAGTAGAGTACACTAAAAGTGGAGGGATGTGAGAAGATATGTGGAGGATAAAGCCAAAACAGGCTGTATGACAATATAGTGTGAACAAGAGTAGGTGATAGAGCAAAAGCGAAATTTTTCAGTGAACAAGTGACAAGGGGAAAACTTATATATTGATAGAAAAATTTTCTAGACTATTGAGTGTCTGAATAATGGGATGAGGAAGTTTGTAAGAAGAGAATTTGGAGTTTAAGGTGTGAAAATTGTGGTTCACTTAGAAGAGAGAACTATTTGAATGCATGAAGGTCTCTCATATTCATGAAGTTTGTACAGGAACTTATCAAAGTGGATTTACTGAATGTAGTGGATAATTTTCATAGAAATGGTAAATGCCTAAGTGGAAGTAACACATCTTTTATAATCGTCATTCCTAAGGTTTGGAAAAGTATAAGACTGAAGAGAGTACTATATAAAACAGTAGACCAAAATCAGTTTGCATTTATAAAGGGTAAAGAAGTGATTGACAGTGTGATAGTAGTCAATGATGTTGTGGATGAAGTAAGAAGAAAAAGAAGAAGAAAAAAAGTGTTGTAAAGGTTGATTACGAGAAATATGATTGAGTTAGATGAGATTTCCTATATCATATACAACTGGCTTAGGGGGTAAGATGTCAAAATGTATCATACATTTTGACAAATCAAAGTCTTACTATCAACGCAATACTTTGCATGGAGATCTGCATAGTAGAAGACAATAGATTTGGTGTCGTGTGGATCTAATGTTGAATAAGCAAACCACCTTATAATAATGTAGCAATCCGTCATTTTTATCATTTAGGATTACAGTGCCTGAATAACAAAACAACGAGTGTGAAGAGGTATGTGGGTTACGATTCAAATGAGTTATTTATCTTTAGTAACCAAATGGGTTTACATCAGGGCAAGCATGGTCCTAGATTACAAATAAGCATTTACATATTCAAATTGGTGCCTAAATTAGTTATATAAAAGGTCCTGCGAATGATAAACTGGAGGGTTCGTTGTGACAATTTATACAGTAGGTTAAGGAAATCAGACACCTCAACATCCCACAACAGGGGGATAAGCAAGGGAAAAGAACTTTCAAATGACAGGCCTAGGAAACCAATGTGTTGAAAAATGTTAGAGGCAGAGGGCTATAAAGATTGTATATAGGATTGGTAGGGTAGGCAGATAAGAAATGAGTCAAGGGCAGGATAGAAAATAATAAATTGAGGTAAGTATATATAAGAAGGTGATATGACCACAATGAACCGTAATAAGCATGGTTCAAATGGGTAGTATGATCTAGATGATGAACATTAACACAGATTATGCGGGTTTGAGTGTGTAAAATACTACTATGATTGAAATGAATTGTCCAGGCCATTTGATGGTGTAAAAGCAATACCAAGCTGAAGGCCGTACGATCTTGGCATAATCCAATTGGCCGAAGCAGTATGATAATCAAGGAACTGATATCTCCATAAAATCGGAACCTACCATGCTATTGTGGGGCTCTAAGCTGAAACATGCAACTATAGTCTTGGATTTGACCATTAAAATTATGTTTTTAACAAAAAGAACTAGAATGTAGACTTATTTACTTGGAGAAATTGAGGACAATCAGAGAAACTGACATCAAAAGTGACATTGGGGTTGAGCAGAAGATGGAATAATTATGTAAACTAAATCCTAAGTCTTTAACTCTAAAATTAATTATGCCATGTAATCCATAGATGTTTGAGTGATAAATTTTGTATTCATTACTTGCATAGAATTTCAAGTTTCGTCTTGTACGAATTTGTTTTAGTTTTTCTGTTTAATTTGACTATAACAAAGTAATAGGAAAGTAAAGTGGTTGAACTAACATGAAAAAGAAAATAGATTTCTTTGATGCACGTACTGCAACATATCGCATGTTTTTCTTTCATAAAAATTAAAGCCAATGAAAGACATATACATGCAACGAAAATACAAATGGACAAAGAGTCATGCATCAAACAGTTGTGCCTATGCATAAAAAGAAACGAAATAAAATAGTTGCTTAGTTTTTCTTAATGTTATGTGTGTGTCTGTCGAACTTTGTCTCCACTTTGTTGAGTTTTCTTTAATACAAAGTCACTTGTAAGAAAATTTACTACATAGAAACTTAAAGGACATTTGGGCATAAGGGAGAAGAACTCAAGGGAGTACTCTGTGTAAAATCAGCATAGACGTATAAATATTCTGGGGATAGGTGTTACAAAATTTCATCAAAAGTGTAGTGTTTTTCCTATAGAGTGTTCCTTAACAGAAAACCTACTAGCTAGAAATAATCTAATGAAAGAAATATTATGTTTCAGTGAACTAATTCGGTATGTCCTGCATGTCTTGTGGATGAAAAATCAACTCAGCATGATGTCCTATTAACATGTTCAAGATCTTATACCATGTGGAGCAGATGTACTGTATTGTAACCTATATAGGTGTACTTTCATAACACAAATTGGGTGTGGGAGTTTGAAGAAAGAAAGAAAGAGTGAAAATCTTTTGATCTGCTATTGCATGCAGTTTGTGGAGAGGAGGAAATTGATTTATTTTTCTACAGACTGTGACAATGTGATCTTTAGTTTTGTGTTATTTTACCTTGAAGATGATCGTTCAAGTTTTTTTCACTTGTGGTAGTAATATGACATTTAAGGGCAAAAATAATTAGATTAATTGAACTTCTATATATTAAGCTTGAAAAAACTAAACTGTTTTTAATAAAAACTAAAATAAGTCATTTTATTGGTTCAATTTTAAATATTGATCGGCTAAATTAGTAATTAGATAGTATCAGCACTGCTGAACTGAACTATTTTGACACTTAAAAAATTGAAAACGATGACAGAATATGAACGTTCTGTTGTATTTAGTAGTATTATATTAGTTTATTTTCAACAACCTATCATTAATTAAATCAATTCCTCAAGGTTATATTACTTTGGCAACCTAAATAATTTTTTTATTAATAAAAATTAAGAGTATTTTCCCTATCTTATGAATAAAGAAACATATAATATTATTATATATTATATTAATTACATTTCATTTAAATACGTTACAACTCGTTAAATTTAAATTATTATAAAATTTAATGTAAATATAATATTACTATTATTAGTTAATTTAAATCAACTTTAACTTATGTATATACATTATTTATCTCTTAAGAAAGTTAATAATTGACTTCACTAAAGTTAACATTGTTTGGATAAAAAGTTTATAATTTTTAAGATACTTAAGTATATTAAATCTAAATTGATTTTATTTTTACATTATTCAATTTAAATTTATTTAGTTTTAACTTTTTTTTCGTCTGGATAAAGTGAGTATCAAACAAAATTCATATGGGGGTGGGGTGGGGGTGGGGGACGGTAGAAGAAGTCTTGTATAAGGTCTATTTTTCTTTTCTGCGAACGTGTGAAGGTTACATAGTATTTCCATGCCGTTGAATTCTTTAGAAAGAATATATTAGATTTCTTTATAATTTCGCTTCTTCTTTAAATGCTAAAGAATTATATTTTTTACTTCTCGATATGCTTTAAATGTTTTTCTTTTTTTATTTTTTAGTTCAACTTTCTTTCCTCTTAATATCATCGCTTTTAACCGATTCCTAAATAAACTTATTTTATAGCATATTAAACGAATGGGTAAAAAAGGTGTCAATCTCTTTGAAGTTTCATCTTAAAGTGGATTAAAGTTAACTCATTATGTATTGAAGCTTGAAATGAGTTGGTCTGAGCTAAAGGTCCAGATGATCTGAACTAGAACGAAGGTTGAGACAGATCAATCAGTCAAAGGTTAAGAAGAGTCAATTTTAGTCGAAAGTTAAGAGGGTATGCTTCGAGCCAAAGGTCGATATGGGACTAGCTAGCCTAGGTTAAAGGTCAAGATGAAACGGGTCGACTTAAACCGAAGGTCGAGACAAACCGATAATTAAGACAAGCTTACTTGAATTGAAAGTCAAGATAGGCTAGCCTAACAAAAGGTCGATATGGGTTGATCGGGCTAAAGGTCGACACGACTAGCCCAAATTGAAGGTCGACTCAGGGTGGTTCAAGTTGAAACTCGAAACGGTTGACTTGAGTAAAAAGATAAAACAAGTCGGTTTAGACTAAAGTTTAAGATGAGTTGAAAGTCAAATCAAGACGTTTCGACTCAAAAGTTGACATGAACCAATTCAAATCGAAATTTAAGTCAAGTCATCACAAGTTGAAAATCGATTTGAGCGAGTTTAGGTCGTGAGTCGATTTGAGTCTGCTAACACTGAAAATAAAGTTAAATTAACCTAAATCCAATCTAATCTTGTTTATCTTAATTTTAGATTAACTCAGATAGACTTATCCATGAATTGGTCCAAGCCACAACACTTTTGGCACAATTTTGACTCAATGAGCTTTTTTTATGTAAACCTTTTGACCTTGTGAATTTATTTCTTTTGGCTTCGACTCCTGTGTACTAGGACCAAGTCCAATGAAGCAATAACTCTAGTTCTACTTTCCTTTTATGATTTCTTAGCTTTGAATTTTGTGATTTCTTTTATAGTTATTGGATGTGCATTTGAGGACTATAAACACTGATGTAAAAGTTGACATTGAAGTTGATAATGACACTGAAGATAATAAAGTGGTAAGTAAACTTGAAACCCGAGATGAAAAGGCTTCAAATTGTGAAAGTGAGTGACAAGAGAAGCATTGAAGCCTTAAAAACACAAGCATGTAGGACCCTCCACATGCTGTGAAACAATGAACTAAGGTTATCATATTTTGAAAGTTTTAGCAAACTCTAAAATGTTGGAATACTCAAACTTTGACAAATCGGCATCCTCACACAACCCAAGTCGACCTGAGTTAACCTTAGAGTGTCGACAACCCAAGGTCCTGTGTACTTTGGTGTCGATTTTAGAGTGAGTCAAACGTCTTCAAACTCACAAGACCCAATGCCTAAGAAATGAAGGTCGATTTAAGTTAAAATGTTTGAATACTTTAAAGCCGAATCGGGCCAAAAGTCGACTCTCACACAACCCAAGAGGAATAAACTCTAAAGCTTTTAAACATGAGCTTTTCTTTTATCTTTTTATATTTGTGAAAGGGGTGGTGAATGAAAAAGGTTGGTTTGGTAATTTGGTTGAGCCGCAAATCTGAGAGTGAATCGTGGAGATCCTAAGTTGCAATGTAGGGCATAAGCTAGATTCCCTATTGTTTGGTAGCATGTTGAAGACAAGAGGAATCAAAGTGCAGGTGATGAAAATAGTGAAATCCGGCACCATGTGCAACTCTGGTTTCTACTCAGTATTTGCGTAGTTGCTATTGAGACAATGCAAGTTGCACAACAGAGCTTCCTCTGCCTTTGCATTTAAAATTCCGAATATACCACACCCATTCTCTCCATTCTAATTTAGTATCAATATAAAAGTAGTAACCTCCTGCACGTGCTATATTTGCCTTTTCATTTTCCTAATTATTAAGGACGAACTTCAGAATTTTAAGAACTCATCATACGACCACTACCTACACACCTTTATTTTACAAGGTTTCAAATTGTTGAAGAAACAAGTTGATGTACTTTGGTGTCCGAAAGTTACAAGCTATATAAAATGTACGTGTTTAAATTTGCTGTTAAACTATTTTTCTCACTTAACTCAATTATGGTTCAACATTCATCGTATCAAAATCAATGTTACTTTAAAAACATGAACTGCGTGTGTCCTCTTCCATATGCCAAACTCTTTTGCTATATATGACGATTTTTAAACTTAATAGAACCTTTTTTTTATTGAAAATAATAATTAAAAGAAGCACTCAGAATATTATTTAATGTTATTCTTTTAATTTACAACAATAATGTATTGTATTTAACAAATTTTGTCATTCTATTGCATTTTTAATATAATAATGATTCTTTTTCTTTATTATATTAATAAATCTAGACATTATTGTAAGTTTAAAGTTTCTCATAGGGAAAGAAAACTATTATAACGATAAATTAACTAATAAAGATTTAATAAATAGAAATATTTTTAAATGATATTATGTTTTATCTTTTATAATTAGTTTTTATTTTTTAAATAATAGATATTAACTTTTAATGTATAAGGGAACTGAATTTTGATTTAAAAGTGTATCATGTAATATTATTTGATTATGATTTTAGTTTAGTCCATGATTATTTAATTTTTAATAATATTTTTTATGTAACGAGGAATAATAAATGTATATTTAAGATGTCAAATAACATATTAATACCTAGTATAAGCTTTAAAATAAATACACATTATCTGTTGTCAAGTAGTGTTTTTTCTATTTTTTTTTGTTACTTTAAATTTAAAATTAAAAATAATTATATATTTTTAAATGAAAATACTTTAAACCTGGAAATTAAAAAGAAATTAAAAATAGAAATTTAAGACCAACTTTTGACCTTTTTTCAATTTTCCTTTATTTAAAATGATTTACTTTTTTAAAAACAGTCCAAACCACCTTAATACATCCCATGGCTGCCGCTGTATTTTTTGAAATTCGAAACGTACTTTCAATTGTACAATGATTGGCAACATAAAAGCAAAATTAAAAGGAGAAAATATTTGAAGCATATCCTCTTGTAGTTCATTTCCACTTAGGTTTAATCTTTTTTACGTCTCTATTTGTGTAGGAATGTCTCAGATAGGTTCTCGTTTTCTAACGTGTATCAAAATGGTCCTTAATTTTGAAAATTAATATCAATTGAGTCCTTTCCGTTAAGTTGGCTGGACGGCGTTAAAAAAATTGATGAATGGGATGCTGAGATGACGAACGAACGCTTGTCCATCACCGAACGAACGCTCGTCCACCAGCGAACGAACGCTCGGCGACCACCGAACGAACGGTCGTCCAGCGGTAAGAGGTCGACGAGCGTTCGTTCGCTGGTGGACGAGCGTTCGTTCGTCATCTCAGCATCTCACTCATCAATTTTTTTAACGCCGTCCAGCCAACTTAACGGAAATGACTCAATTGATATAAATTTTCAAAATTAAGGACCATTTTGATACATTTTAGAAAACGAGAACCTATCTAAGACATTCCTACACAAATAGAGACGTCAAAAAGGATTAAATCTTCCACTTAAAACAAAAGACAGTGAAATTGATTTTAATTAACAACTATATTTAATTGAATACGTTAAAAGTCTAATATCAGTCAATTTATTATATATAAATTAATATACATTTTATATTAGAAATTAATTTATAAAATTATTATTTATTAAATATATCAATTCATTGTCACGTTACTATTAAATTATTAAATTTTTTTTGTTTTAAAAATAAAAATTATTCAAATATTCTTGATTTTAAAATCTAGAATCATGATATGTAAATATTTTTATTTACTAAAATTTGTACACATTAATGTACAATAAAAAACGAAATTTAGTAAAACTTCACGTGTATATATATATATATATTATATATATATATATTATATATATATATATATTATATATATATATATATATTATATATATATTTTTATTTTTTTTCTGAAAAAAAAAATTTGATAACAGATAACTTCTGACTAAAAATCATACTGCATGTTTTATAGAGATTTCCCGTTTCAACCTCACTTTTTTCCGTCCCTAAAACGGAATCTGAAGACTTTGTGGTAAAATATACATTTTTAGTAAAGAAATCCACTTACAAGCCCTTAAACTTTGTCAAGATGTTATGATAACCCATTAGTCAATTTATATATCAACCTATACTCTTTTTCATTTCTCCCCCCACAACGTTTTGGGTATTTAATTTTTGTTATTTTTTATAATATATCTTTTTGTTCATTGTTTAGTACATTTTTCTTTTTTATATCCCAATGAAGAAATTATAATATATATACATTCTCATTGATCACTATATTTAGTTTTTAACTGTTTAACACATCTAATAACAATAAAATAGTCTTAAAAAATAAATTTTTATAACTTTCTAAAAAAAAAAGATAGTATAAAATAAAAAAATTATGTGTGTTAAAATACTATTTTTTTTAATTTACAAGTGATGATCTATAAATATTGTATGAAACAAACATTTTATCATTTTTTTATCTTTATCTTTCTATGAAATTATATCATATCTATATTTCTTTGTTTCAATCTTTTTCCTCTCATAGTATTGAATAGCGTTTAATGTACACTAATTTCTTTTATATAATTTTTTTGCCATCTTTTTCTCTGTTAACTATATATATATATATATATATATATATATATATATATATATATATATATATATATATATATATATATATATATATATATATATATATATATATATATAAACAATTTTTGGTTACTAATATCTCTCACTGTCACTAACTACTTTTCTTTTTCTATCTTATATTATATTTTATTTATGATACGTCCATTTTTTTTCTATTACTTTATATTACACGCGTGTATTTGTTGTTGAAATGTTAGGCCTTATGTGGAATCTCCATGATGCTTTACTAGCTCTTCATTCTTTTCTATATTTTTTTCCACCTTAGAATTTGGAGCACATACATGCTACACCTTTTCGGGTCTATAAATACTCTTTGATATAATTGACCTTTCAAGCATCAATCTCCCTTCTCTTTTCCTCTTGGAGCCACCTTCAGCCCTTGAAATCGGCTTCTTTTGTCTTCGTTTCTTTACTTTCACATTCTCACATTATTCATGGCTCGTCTCACTCACATTTGCGTGTTGTTTGTAGTCTTAGTTTTGTCCCATGAACTACTCGGTACCGAGGGAAGGAGTTTGAGACAAAGCATTCAGTCACCGGATGCAAACAAGGCAATGAGCATTGTAACAAGCACAGCAAAAAGGGCTATTGCAAGCCAAAGCTACCGTATCATTAGAAGCCTTACGGGAGATGTTGAAGCTTTTAGGCCTACAACTCCTGGCCACAGTCCTGGAGTTGGCCATTAACAAACAGTTAGTACATATGCATTTGAAATAAACTACATCAGTTGCGTCGCTCAAAACTTATCATGTCTGTTTTTTCCTTTCTACTGCTTTGTTATTTTTTTAAATTAGGTAGGTTTTCTGTTCGTTGTAACCACTATCTATTTGTTCCCAATGCTTAGGTTAAATATATTGCTATTCATGCATGCATGTTTCGTTACTGAAGTTTGTAATGAGCTTTCTATGTTGTTCTGTGATTCATCAATGGTATAATTTGCTATATTCTACAAATATACTGTTTTCAGTTCATCACAGTTCGTATTTATAAACTTAAAAGGACAAAGCAAAAAAATGAAAATATCAATGCGTTGGTAAACGAGTTGGAAGCACATAGATAGTTCTTTCATGGTAAGCCTTCTTTGTTAAATTATCTCATTATCACGGAAAGTATGTCACGTGGATTCACCTTAACAATGTGAATATATCAATCAACGTACGAACATTTTTTTACTTTCAAATATAATGCAGATTAATTTAAACAAAATGGTTCGAACAACTAAAAAGGAAAAGTACTTGAAACCACCTTTAACCTAAACTATTCGCTGGAAAAACTAATTTTAGGGTGATTTGGGAATAGTTAATGGAAATGTTGGGAGTTAAAATCGATATACATCAAACATTATAACTCATTTTCACCGATTTTCACTACCAATCAAATTGAATGAACTTCTAAATATATATAGCTGACCATGTTATTTCAGCCGCTTCTTCTCTATTTGGATTAGTGCATTAGCACAGTGGATCTCCTGTGCTAAGCTTTGACCTAATAGAAGTCCAAAACGTACACTGTGTGCAGTGTCAATTAATATTTTTTTTTTGTCTAAGATATTTTTCTTATTGAAGAAAGCGTTTCTGAATCAACATATGTATTGGAAAAAAATAAGCCTGGATGAAACATGCCAACCCTAATGAACAATATCACATGTCGCATATCGTCTGAAAAAAACTACTGTTAACTTTATTCATGATTACTGGATCCTCAATTACTATGTTCAAAACAACAAAAGATTCAAAATGATGTAGTGAGAAAAATGGATAGAAGTATCCAATTATATGCTCTATCTGATGGTTTCGTTCTGAAAGCACGGAAACAGCTTACCAATTGCAAATATCATAACTCTATAATATAACACACATATTACAATAACACTTTAATTTTTAGGTGAAATAAAATATGGGAAGGTCATTATTATTGATCGGTTGTAATACTACCACTATTCTCATTTATCTGAGAAGAAAAACTAAATTCATTTAAGTTAAAGAAATCCATATAACTATATTAAATTTTATTAACCTTTAATATTTTTCTAATATATTTTTTCCGTAAAACGAAATGTGAAACATTAATTAAAATTAAAGTATTTTTTATAAAAAAAAAATTCACACATAAAATAAAAAGAGTCTTTGTAAACAAGATGGGTGAATAAAATTAATATTGGTTCTTAATAGAAAGATGAAAATTTTAAGAGTAATGAAGATTTAAAGTAATTAATTTCAATTTAAAAAAAAGGTTATATCACGTCTATATATATACAAGGAGAGAAATAGTAATTCTAACAATACATTCTTAATCATTCACTAAAAGCATGTTAGAAATCATAAGTTCATTTTATTCCTATCTTTAACCTTGCCCTTCTGATTTAAATAAATTTTCAGATAATAGAATATATTTTAAAAAACCCTCTGTTAAAGAGTATATTAATATTACGTATCGTATATATAAGAAACACTTGAACGCAAAAAAAAATTAGGTTTGAAAAAGTGATACAAATATGAAGAGGATTGGTTTAAACTTTTCATCAAAAATCTTGAAATCTTTTTGAGATGAAAAAAAAAATGTTTGATTGCAGCATTTCTATAAGTATAATCAAGAGATTTTAAATTACTTAAACCCTACATCTTCTTGTTAAGAATGACAAAGCTTAACAACAAGAAAATTCATAATGTCTTAAAATTTTGAATTAATGATATTTTCAAATCTCTTATCTAGGTTTAGTTCAAATTTAATCGGGAGTCAATTACAATTTAATTTCTTTATAAATTCAAGAAAACCGCAATCCAATTAATGGAAGATGAGAATCAATCAATTTTTAAGGTTTTGAAGGTTTCACCATGAGAAAATGGACTACTGAATATCTTAATTGTATAATTTCCTAGAAAACTTCAAACACAAAAAGCCATGAAAGATGTATCAAAATGGGGGTCGATTCAAATGTATGTGACTAACAAAAGGAACAAGTATCATCTAAGAAGACATTTCTAGATATATTTTAGTTAAAAGGTTGATGGTTTTTCAAAATATTATTGAAAAGATACACTAACAATGAGTTATGAACTCAATTCAAGTAAACACTTTGATATTATTTTTAACTTACAACCGTAATAAATAGGATTATATATTTTTTTTAAATGTTCAACTTTCTCCAAGAATATATTAACTTCAAATGTGGCATTCATAAAAGAATTAATTTGGTAGTTGTTTTCTTTTAACACGAGTAAATATACGAACATAATTTCAGGGTAGAAATGGTACATTGTACTGATAATTTTCCAAGGTAATACTTTACATAATTTCATGACAACTAATCATTATTTCGTAAGGATTTAGGTTTCACCTGCAAATGAGAATAGCATTTTTGTAATATATTATGTAGACTTTTATATTTTCTAAATGAACTAACTTAGTTCACGTTATTTACCAACTTATAAATTATAATTTTCACATGTGTAATGATTAATTATACCAACTTTACATGTGAATATAAATTATCTTTTAAACCAAACAGCTATAGCCACACTTGTTGAAACGATGAATTACGAAAATAGGATATTGAAATTGGGATTTCAAATATAGAAACTGACCAAAACATGAAAAGGATTATATCTTTTTTTCCGAGTTCTGAAGTTTAATCGCAAATATGATTTTATCTCTCTCGTAAATACATTAGGTTCCTATGGATTACTACCCACGACAATCAACGTACCTTTTTTCAGAAAAAAATAAATATTAGACGTGGGTTTAACAGGCACCTCAACTTGTCTGATATACTCACCGTTTACAAATCATCATCCTTTTACACACATCAGCTATATATATAGAACATGAATAATTATGAGTACGCTAATAATAGTGCAAACGTTATTTTGTTTTTCACTCAAGAGGGATGTCAAGGTTTTGAACAACCAATACACAACTTAAGAAGATTCCTTTTCTTTAATTTTTATGTTACAACACATAATCTATTTTATCTTATATTTCATCATCACTTTTTCTCGGTGCATACCTACTATCATTAGGTGCTTGCTCATACATTATTTTCCATGGAGCATTGATTTTATGATTTGTTAAAGATGTCCATAAGCAAGGAATTAGAATGGCATAGCATATTCTTTCTGGTTTAGCACTGCTAAATACTTCCACAAGCTAGGTAATAGAATAGCATAGCATAGCATAGCATATTCTTCGCAGTTTACCATTGTAAAAGACTTCCAAAAGATTGGAAATAGAAAAGCGTAGGAAATTCTTTCTAGGTTTCAGAGATTCATGCATTAAAAAAACGTTAGCAAGTACAAACAGCAGGTGGCTGCTGAAGTACAGCAACAGAGGAGCAATCTGGTTAATTTATTATTCCAAGCACTTCCATACAAATGCGGGTAGTTGAGACCCAATGATCACCCAAAGTGTGAGGAGCCACTTCTTGGTTTGTTTATTTATTAAACATAATCAAGGGAATCTCTGATTTAATTTATTTTGTTTCTTCTTACTACTTTATTTAGCATCTCTAGTTGCAATACAAGGTTAGGTTTGCCAGCGCGGTGAGGGCACGGTTTTCGCTAGTCAATCGAAAGAAATGGTAGGTCATCATAGCAATCTTTGTTTATGTGTGCATTATTAATTCCAAAAAAAGTTAAAATTATTTAGTATTAACCTTTCAGCATACAGCGAATCCCACATGAAACGGCCTAAAATTGATTTGCAAATGGAATCCTTAGTGGGAAGGTGCATGTGGACGGAATAGTGACAAAAGTACGCATAATCTTTCAAAGTTTCCCTTGCGTTCTATGAAGAGCAAAGGACGCTTTTCAAGCCCATAACTAACACCTTCATAAAGTTCAATCAACTTATTATTTTCAAACTTATCGAGTTTTTTTTTTCATCAGCAGTACTTGTATGCAGTTGTTTATCACAACCACAAGGAGAAGTTAAGATAGAATTAATACAAGTTTTTTATTTTCTCTTTAGTGTATCATTTCACCCTATAAGTTTGAGATTATTTTTCCTAATATAATCAGACTTAAAGGTTGAAGAAAAAAATATCTAAAGGCTTCTTTCATACATGAATCATGAAATCCAAAGATTGCGTGCTTAAAAGAATTCAAATTCCTGCACTCAAACCAATATGCCAGTAAAACGTGCGCACGGGAAAGAGTGATAGAGAAAAAGAAAGAAGTAAAATATTGTCAATAAAGAAATGGTTTTTTAATATCTATTTTTAAATTATACTTATTTAATATTTCTTTCTGTCTTATCTCTATATTTTATCTCATCACACCCATCATATTTATATTAGTTTATTTTCTATCTCTCACTAACTATCATTTTGAGTATGCAAATATTAATTTTTTTATTAATATCTTGCATGATGATGGAGAGAGAGAGGAGACAAGAAGAACAATACAACTAGACAATGCAAAGAAGATACGAGTTCTTTAACTCGAGAGGTTGGGCTGAAACAGTTAATATAGTTCACAGGATGTCCCCAAAGAATATTTTCCAAGTGATGAGGAGTGAAAGACATCACATGGTGTGGTCTCCCAAACCTTAAAACCTTTTTAAGATTCCGATTTGCAGTTCTGGAGGCTCGCATATAAATACCAACCTAGATGGAGAAACATTTCAGTGTCATCATCTATCTTCCCTCTTCCAACAACACTCCTCCATCTCCATTTCTCTCCAAACACATAAATAATCCTTCTCTTTACCCAGACATTATCATGGAAAACACTAGACTCCGAAACATGGCCTTGGTTCTGTTGTTGTTTTTCATTTTGCACCACCAATCTGTGTTTGTCGAAGGCAGGCACTTGAGGTCTCCGTTGTGCGAAGAGTGCTCCAAACCTCAAAATCACACCATGAGTGGTGATGGAAAGAGTGATGAGGTGGTGCACCAAGAAGGGTCAAGACGTGTAGAATATGAAGTGGATGATTTTAGGCCGACAACGCCAGGCCATAGTCCAGGTGTTGGCCACTCCATCAACAATTAACGACCAAGCGCATCCAACATGTGTATCAACTGTGCTTTCAATTTAATCATATATCCTCCACATTGTGGGAACATGCAGTAAATACGGAATCATAAACGTTTTAGTTGCAACCTGCAATTTAAAACTGTGGCATGAAATTAGTGCACTCTTTCATTTTGTACTAAAGCACTAACATTTGTTTATTTTAAGCTAATTAGTTGATGGACTCACCGGCTCAAGTGAAGGATCAAAAAAAGAAACTGAAATTGTACTTGTGTTTTAGTCATTTTCAGGGTAGCATGCAGTGTATTTTCTCTTAATTTATGGTAGGTAGGTAGGTAGCAACAAAAAAAGAAAAAAAAAGTACAGAAGCTAGTAATAGTTGTATTTCGTCTCGCACTTGATGTTTTATTGACTGAATGCAGTTTATTAATTGATTGCCCTGTTCTTCATAAGTTTTGGCCTTTGACGATACAAACTCAACTCAACGTGCTTCCGCTCAGCCCTAAGATAATGACGATGATAACGAACTTTTTATTTTTAATTAATTTATTATTATTAGTTGTGACACGTGTTTACTTTTCTTTCTAACAATGGAAAAAAATGTTATTAAAACTTATATTGAATTGTTTGAGTTAATAGTCTAAGACATTAAGAAAAAAAATATATAGGTTGATATCTTAATAGATTAATATATTAAGACATTTAATTATATTGGTAAAACATGATGATAAAGCATTTGTTTTGATCTTTAATATTTCTTAATCTATGAATATTCTTGTTATTAAGTATGAAAAAAAGTTTGAGTTAAATTAACATACTATGTTAATGGGAAAGAAAACCTTTGATTATATGTTCAGGATTTTGTTGATCAACATAATAATATCAA
This sequence comes from Vigna umbellata, assembly GCF_029865625.1. Lineage (NCBI taxonomy): Eukaryota > Viridiplantae > Streptophyta > Magnoliopsida > Fabales > Fabaceae > Vigna > Vigna umbellata. The sequence continues at coordinate 89,726,886 of NC_142165.1, read as the reverse complement.
AGATTCATTAAACTTTTCTCTTGTTATAGGTCACTTTTTAAACTTTATTAACACGAGCAGATTATCAATTTTTTTTTTCAAACTAGACCTGTTCAAGTGCAGTTTCTTTTTGTTAAAGACTAGATTCTCATAATTTTTTTTCTTATTTTAGAGGTTTTTTGCCTTTGGAATTATGTTTGTTTGAAGAACCAATTTTAGCAACATTTTTTTCTAGCTTTATAGATTTTTATATTTATTTATAATTAATTATTTTATTAAAAATTATATTTTGTTTTATAAACTCATGGGAATATAAATTTTAAAAATACATTTAATTTAATATTTATAAATTAATTGGGAATAAATTTTTGGAACAGTGATTATAATAAATAAGATAATTTAAATATATTGTAGTTATGGTAATAGAAAAATTATTAAAATATAATATTGTAATTAATGTTGTTTATTGTAAATATAATTTTGATAAATGTATATTTATTTGGTTAAAATAATTTATGTAATAAATTTTTTGAATAATTTGAATTTTTGAATTTTTGAATTTTATATTTGAATTTGAATTTAAATTTGAATTTTTTTAATTTCATACCTCGTGTATTTTAAATTTTAATATTTTTCTATATTTTAAAATTATATTTTTTTCTAAATAAAACTTTAGAAAAATTTCAATACTTTTTAAATATTTTATTTAAATAATTTTTTTTATAAATAAACCTAAATGTTTTACATTCGTATTGCTAATTTTAAACTTTACATTAAATTTCTTTTCAAATTTTCCGTCTACAGTCATATTACTATTTAATTGTATTTTTCTAACTTATTATACAAAATATTATTACATAAAATATTTTAACCAAATAAATATACATTTATCCAAAATTAATTTTACAAAAAAAACAATAAATATAATATTTTATTATGATAGTTTTTTATTACCATATATATTTAAATTATCTTATGTATTGTGATTACTCTTCAAATTTTTTAATTCTCAATTAATTTATAAGTATTAAATTAAATATATTTTTAAATTTATATTCACAGGAGTTTATAAAAAATTATAAGTTTTTGATAAATTAATTTATTATAAAAAAGCATACAAATCTATAAAAGTAGAAAAATAATGTTGCTAAGGATTTGTTACTCAAAATTCAGATTTTTAACGGCAAACACCCTGCAAAATTAAAAAAAAAAATGACAATTTATTTTTTCGCAAAAAGAAATTATACCTAATCAGTAAAAGGGACTAATTTGAGAAAAAAAAATCTGGATATTTTAGTCACATCAATAAACTTCAAAAGTGATGTATAACAGGAAAAAAGTCGATTTATTAAAGGCTATAAAAGAACTATTTACATTACAAGAATTTTGAATATTAAATATCATTAAATTACGTCAAAATATGTTATTATAATTGGTCAAACCGAATTTAACATGACTCGAAACAAAATATAAAGAATAAAATACGTGAAGCTCCTTTTATTCATGGATTTAAGAATTTGGTAAAAAATAAGGAGGTTAATTTGTTATTTTTATCGTGATTATTAGAAATCTTTATACATTTTAAATGTGTTCTGTCGCTTATCACACATACTTTTATTAAAAACTTAATAAAATGAAATTAGATTGATACACATTAATGCAATGTAGACGAAATTGACATTTTTAATATAAACAAGAATCAAGTAAACACATTACTCTAAGAGAGGAATCACCGAACAATTAAATCTTTCACTACTTATTATAAATGTTGTTTGATTATTTAGATTTAATTAATAATTCATTATATATATATATATATATATATATATATATATATATATATATATATATATATATATATATATATTAAATAGAGTCAATATAGTTTTTTTATTAAATCATTGATAACTATATTAGAAAATAACACGTGTGAACCCAAATTCTCTTCTTCAATTTCTTTTCTAATGATACAATTTCATCGCTCATGACGATGACTCCTACCATCACTACCTACCCTTACCCGTCCCTCCCACCATTGTTATTGTTCTCAAATCCTATCTTTTTTTCTCAATTCCCTCAAACTCTCCTACGTACGTGAAACTCTTAAATTTAGAATAACAATCTTAAGTCCTAGAATCGTCTCAACCAAAAATCTATTATTAGTGTGAGATACGAAATTGTGAAACCCTAATTGGTCTAATACTACTTTCAATATTAAACTAGTTAACAAGGAATAAAGGATTCTAATTTCTTCCATTTGGTGCATAAGATAATTAGCTTAGTTTTTATTCATGGACTAAATTAATAAATTCAACATGACTGGATTGTAAAATGATTGAATTTGAACATTGTAATTGAATGTAAAAATATATTATTACTAACTAGATATATTTAAAAAAAAAAACTCATTGCCAAAGTAGGTGAGTTGAGAAAGAAATGTTGTCACTTTCTTGGGGGAACTTTTTTGTTAATATATATGGATTCATTTTGTTCCCAATGGAAAAGGTTTGCTAGAACCAAATGCAGTTAGGAGAGAAATGAATTAGGTCCAGTGAACATGAGTGGCAAATGGTAGTGATGAATCCACTGAAGTTGATGATGAGACATGTGAGGGCCACAATGTAGTACAATATTTTTGTGCTAGCTAGATATACCTTCCCTTAATTAACATGCATATCTTAGTTTAAGCTAAAGCCACACACCTGTAGAATCCAACCCCACTTCTGTTGCTTTTTCAACATTTTTTCTTCACATTTTATTCAAATCCATTATATTCTGTAGCCTTGAAATATATAAAAACAAAGAGAAAGAAAATAGTTAGGAGTAATGCATAAGCCAAGATTGTAAGTGCAGAATACAACTGAATCAGTAATATTAACCTAAAATAAGCTAATAGCCCGAGCATATGACATATCATTTAGGCCTAAATCTAACCAAACATTCTTGTTCTTGATGCTTTTCATGTCACCTTTTGGACCATTTTCATAATGTTCAAACCATGCCCTTCATCCAAATGCAATTTGTTTCGTGCTTCTTTGTTTTATTTTAAATTTGAACATTAAAAAAAAAAACAAATTACTGTTTATCGAGAACTTACTAAAATTGTATTCTTGAAATCAGTGAACCAAACACGTACTACAAATTTACGTAGACGCTTTTTTTCTTCCTAAATAAGCAAAGAAAAGATAAGGCCCCCAGATTTGTTACCTAACACAAGGAACAGTGTCAAGGTTTTGATGATAAATGGTATAAGGCCTTATGCATTTAAAAATAGTCTGTCATTTGCTAACACTTATTCTTATTATTTAATCTGTTCATTTTCTTTATTATTATTATTATTATTATTTTGATTTAGTTAAAGTAATAAACTTCAATAAAGTTCTATTAATATTCTAGATTCTTTTTATGCTATTAACAGGGAATAAGGATTCTATTTTACTATAAATAAGATTACAAGGGGGTTCTCATAATATGCTATAAAAGTTCTTATGTTTTTATTCTCTTTAATGATCATGGAGAAGAGAATACAGGTTAAGTTGACAAAATTCTAGTCTTGAGTGTAAACAGAAAAACTACTGTTTAGATGAAAATAAAATGTGTATCACTTTACAATCTTAGAATTTTAAGTGTTAGAAAAAACTACCTATTAAGTGAATAAGATGTCTACTAGTACATAATCCTAGTCTTAAGCGTGGTAAAATAAACCATTACATGTCCTGGGATTAATCTGTTTTCCATGGATCATGTCAAAATATTGTCATTAAAAAGTCAAAGAGTAACTATGTAACAATTTTCCTTTTACTATTTATTGTTTTATTTTTATTTTACTTCATTGCCTTCTGAACTTATATGTGATTTTAAGTTAAAACATTCAATTCAATATAACTGTGTGATTTCTCTTTTTGCTTAGAGTTTTCTATTTATAATATTTTATTATTAGTTATAATTAGGTTTTCTTGAGTATTTGTACCTTTGTTTTCCTCTATTATTTAATAGACTTGTTTTTTTTTTATTATGTTAATTAGGGTACACACAAATAACTTGAATAAAGTCTTGTTAATAGTGCAACTCATAGTGTAATTAGCATTTAGTAGTGAATAAGTATTTGTTTGATTATGAGAAAGATTATATGGATACCAATACATATTATTATCTTTATATTTAACAATTTTATCATAATTACTTATATCTCTTCTATACCGAAACATCACTTGAGACCCTCTAACCATATTGAACCTCTTAAAATAAAAAGTGATTCCTAACATGTTTGTAAAAATATCCTTAACATGTTTACAAGGATATATTGAGACAACTACAAAAATCACTTCAGCAGCTTAGAGATATAGATCAGGAAAAATACTCACTAAGGATTTATGTTTTTGCATTTTCGTATATAGTTTTCTAGACATTGTGTATTTTTCTGCTGCTTTTGAATTTTATGTAGAACGATAAATACATTATGTATTAAATATTGCTCCTAAAAGTAATCTAACATTCTTGATACCAATACTCTTTATTATCTTATTTATCTTAAAAGCTGTAATTTTTAAGACAAAACTAACTATAATTATAAATAAATAAATAAAAACTCTAAGAAAATGTCAAATTTTAAAACTAATAAAAATATTTTCAAAAATTGAAAAAATAATAGAAGACCTAAAATATATTTAATTTAAAAAGTAATACATAGCTATCGATTATACATTCAACAGAAGATCGTTTTCATTGTGTTATGGAGTGTTCAACCCAACAATATTTTCATGAATAGCTTTTTTAAAAGGATGGTCTAAATAGTAACTTGGGAGTGCTAATAATAATGCCGATATGAAATAAAATAACAGATACCATCTTTCTAAAGGGTGTTGCTCCTTCCACCACCCTAAATACTTCTGCACCTCCTCATTATTTTCTTTTATTCCAAAAATACTCTACACCTTCCCACTATTTTCTTTTATTTCAAAAATATCCTACACCTCCCCACTATCCTCAACAATCTTTCTATTTTTCTCTCTGCATTAATGGAGCATTATCTTTATCTTTTTCTCTCTACATTAATGGAGCATTCATATGGCTTAGATTTAACCTTGTGATATATTGCAAAATATAAAATTGAGAGAAAACTTCAATATTAGTGCTTCTACCACTTCCATTTTATAAACTTAAATGTTAGATGCAAATACAAAATAATAAACATAATAATATTAATAGTAAATAATATATTATTATTATTATTATTATATACTAACATGACGAAAGAACTAAATAAATATCAAATCTTTAACAAATAAATTTTTTTTATATTTTAAGTATTTAATAATATTTTTATATTATTTATCTAATAAATTAAATACTTTATTCAAGTTATTTGAGTCAAAGATGTCGGTAAGTTAAAACATAATATAATGTTAAAAATTATAGATATTAAATGTAAAAAAACACACATATATATAAACATTTTTCTAGAAATTTAGAACAAAATTTTACCATTTATTAAGTGATTTGAAGAAAAAAATTTATATTGAACAGTGAAAATAAGATTGAATCAAGCTTATTTTAAGGGAAAGTGTAAATAAAATTTTGCAATATATCACAAGTTTAAATTTGAACCATGTGAATGTTCCATTAATGCAGAGAGAGAAAGAGAAAGATTATTGAATATAGTGGGAGGTGTAGGGTAATTTTGAAATAAAAAAAAAATAGTAGGGAGGTGTAAAGTATTTTTGGAATAAAAAAAAATAGTGAAAAGATATAGAAGCACTTGGGGTGGTGCTAATAATAAGGCCCATTTTAAAGTTATCACTGTTTTGCACAAGAGAGCTCAAGCTAACTATGAAATGTTCATAGGTGTCTCTTTCTTATACCATTTTTTGTGTTGCTCTATTTTATTTTTGTAAAGTTTTGAAATTTGGTTTGATAAATTTGGAAACTATTTTGAAATTTTGTCCCGGTCTCTAAAAAAAATAGTTATGTTCCGGAATTTAATTCTGAAAAGTTAACATTTAATTATATTCCAAAATTAGTTTCTAAATAGAATAATTTTTCAATGATTTTGAAAACTAATTTCCAAAATAAGAGAATATAATGTTTGTGAAGTAGAAATGAGTGACACAGTAATATAATATATTTTAAGAATTAAAAAAAAAAATGATAGTACCTCCCTTAGTCGTGTGGTGCGAGAGGTGCCTTCCACAGTCCCAGCAGTTGGGAAATTATTGGTACTTGATAACCCTCTATGGCAGACATTTAATGTCATATATACTTTGGATAAAAAGGACCATAGTGGTTTTATCTTTTTTAAGATTTTTAAATAGTTTTGAAATTTATATAATGCTTTCGCATTTCATTATGCTATTTTTAGATTGGAACAACTTTGAATCGAATTGGATAACATTAGGGGATTTTACAATCACTTTTTTTCAGAGCTGCAAATAGAGTGTTCTTTATTTTAGTATCACCATTAACCTGTTGAGCTGCTGGGCTTTTGTGTCTTTTATTTTATACAATTGAACGTGGGCTTTTATTTCTATCCCATTGTTAAATTATTAAAGAGTAAATTTTTTAATAAAATTTGAAAACATGATTAATTACAAAATATCAAATATATTTTAAGATTGCATAGTTTAAAAATATTTGTTTTTACTGTGTAAACTAAAAATACATTTTTAATTATACTATTTTATATATTTTTTAATTATTATAAATAATGTAATATGCACAATATTTTAGATAGTACATGTAACATCCCAGATTATATAGAAGCATATAACATAGTAAGTCCACATTTAAATAAAAGAGAACAGTTAGAGTAGACTGTAAACAAAGTAGTTAAACTTACAATCATCCCAGAATGAGGCATAATTTAAAACTTAAACGCAAGTAGAGTGTTCCAAAAGGATAGGAATCACCGGAAAAATCCTTAACAGCTAAATAGTAATTCAAAATACAAGAAATAATAAGAGAGTCCTAAGGAGACTAAACCGCAGCATCGTCTTCCTCCAAAGTCTGCTTCAGAGGCACCTCATCCATCTTTGTTCACATCCAAGTGGATGATCATTGCAAAAGAAAGCATACCCAAGCAAACACAAACACATAAGCAAGGGTGAGCTAGATAAAAAAAAATCACGTTATAATAGTCATAGGCAACATGCAAGTAAAAGCGAATATACTATACTATACAAACATGACTTGTTGCGCTTAAACTTGACTCGTCCGGACTTAGAATGATTGCCGAACTATGGCGGGTTATGCACTCGTGGTGGCTTCTACTGCTTTGCAAAGCCATTGCCAATGGGTTTCACTCTACCACACTCACGAGGTTAGTCCGTTATTACTCACCTTGGGCCATACTGGAAGCACCCAAGACTAGGACCTCCTGCTACTCCTCACCACATGGATCAATCCTTTCTATTTGAGAATGAAAGACCATTGGAGTGTCAGGAAAACCCCCAAGACTAAGCTACCATGCAAATCATTCTAAACACACTGAAAGGGCACCACCATGTATCTCCCTTGAGGATCATGGAATTACGTCCAATACTAATACTTTCCACTTTAACATCCACATGTTAATGCATATATAAACCCTTAAAGCAACTGGAACAATTAAGTAAAATAGCATACTAGCATAAATAGGAATATAGGCCGAACAGAAAACAGCAACCCATAATGGGCAAGACTGAACACCCTGTGAATGGTGGAGACCGAACGATACCTCACTTCCCAAAGTACAGGACCGAACGGTCCATAAATGGTAAGACTGAAGAGTGACCGAACACTATTCAGGACCGCTCACTAAGGGAGACTGAACGCTACCTGAGACCGAACGCTACTTAAGAGACCATCCACTAAGATCGAACGCTACCAAGACCACCCACTAAGACTGTACGCTACTTAAGAGACCTAACTTTCCTTAAGAGACCGAACGCTACCTGAGAGGCCATCCATTAAAACCGAACGCTAACAAGATCGAGCACTAAGGCCGAAGTCCCCTTAAGACCGAACGCTAAGACCGAATACTCAACAAGACAGAGTACTAAGGCCAAACTCCACTTAAGACCAAACGCTAAGACAGAACGCTCAACAAGACAGAGTACTAAGGCCGAACTCCACTTAAGACCGAACGCTATTACGACCGAACGCTAAGACCGAACGGTTATCAGTTGCGAAACTGCATAATTCTGCAGAATTTCTGCAGAATTATGAACAGCACCTAACCCAACTATTCCTAACCATTTTTACTAACTTCTGACACCCTTAATTCTTGTTTTATACTTAACTAAACTCATCTAAATTATTCTGAACATTCCTACTACCCTTCTAAAGTGATTAAGATCAAGTTTTGTCTTTTGAAACATCAATTTCCACAACTTAAGGACCCAATTTCGATTTTACCACTTCTAACATGTTCTAGTCCAGTTTTAAGATCCTAACAAGTCACAAATGACTTGCCTAAGATGTCCCAACAGCCCAAATGTGCCCAGAATCCCTACTTCCCAAAACCACTACCTCACTTCCTTTCAAGTGACCCCAAAACACTACCAGTGTACTCAAAACAGTGCATACATCAAACATATCAATCTCAAATATCACCTCAGCCCAACCAAATCCACAGTCACAAATTTACAACATGCAGTTCATACAACAAATCTCAGAAACACAATTTCAACCCAAACAACATAATTACACAGAGATCAGCACATTTGCACATTTCATAATAATAAACTTTAAGAAAACCTAGCTCCCCTTACCTTGGAACTTCTTTGCTCAGCTCTAAGACCCACAGCTCCAGTACCCCACACGTGAATAATCTAGACAGCACCCTACAACCCGCAATGCGGTGACCAAGAACAGCTCTTAGAGCTAGAATGAACGGAGGAAAACATAAAGAAGGGTACACTAGGCACATGCAACTTGCCCTAGGTCACAAACAGCGGAGAACAGTGAAGAGCTACTTACCCGCTAAAGAATGAAAAATCTATTCGGATGGTTGCGAAGGTCTCTACGCCGCGGTCACTTCAGCACCACCTAATCCAACATGCAACCACTAAACGTGAGGAAAAGGTAGAGAGAAGACAGAGAGAAATGGAGGAACACGCTTTTTAGAGAGAGAATGAGAAATTGAGATAATGAGCTCAGATCTGAAAAGTCCCTCCTAAGATCATAGTGTCCTTAGTGTTATAGCCTGACTACTTCAACATAAGGCCCAACTACCATATATTTTCAGGCGCTTACAGTACATCTTAGAATAAATTTTTAAATTGATAAATGTAGTGTTGATTACATAGTTTGAAAATGCATTTTTTGATCGTGGAATCGAAAATACATTTTTACATCATACAACTTAAAATATATTATCAAATATCCCTCTAAAAGAAGACATATTATATATATATATATATATATATATATATATATATATATATATATATATATATATATATATATATATGTATTAATTGAATATTAAATGCTGATATATTAAATGTTGTAACTTGCTCCACTAAATATACATTGGGTATTGGGCTGCCTAGGATGTAGGTCTCTTGCATGCAATAACTCAATCTCATCCAACAAGAACAGATCAGGATAAGACTGTTCAAAGCCAGCAGAGTGATCACGACCAAAGAGGAATCATCATGTCTCTATATTCTTCTTGTTCAACCTCCAATACCACAAAACACCAACATAACCGGAGTTTCAGTAGTAACACAACCGGAGTTTCAGATTCACACAGTTTTTATTGTTTCGATCATATCATCATTATGTCATTAACACGTCCTTAAAATTATGAGATTTATATCGCATAGACCTAAATCTTTTACGATCATTTTGACATTATCTTTTTCTACTTTTTATTCATTTTTTTAAAATATAAAATTTACACTCTTATAATCACGTATATATTCTAAATTCTAAATTATCTTACGTGTGACTTCCAACAATAAAAGCGATTGATAGAAAAAATTTCAAGTTTATTACAATCATTTAAACCAGTTTGAGCAAACATCCTTAACATGTCATCGGTATCCTATCGTATTTGGTAGTCTGGAGATGATATTTCCCTTCTCTACCAATTTTACACGTAAAAAAATCCTTCAAACTTTTCATGTTCTGGGACCATCAATTTCCCCTCACAATTGGCAGAAATTGATTTGTCATGTACGATCGTAATACAGTAGCAAGACATTGACCTTGCCAACAGTGCTGCCAAACAATAACATCCAAATTTAGCATTTGTGCACAGTTGTACACACAGGTTAACATCTTGTAGGTGAAGAATATATACACCAGTGAGATGCATGCTTGTATGTGCATCACTCTTGATTGAGCCATGCACATTCCTAGTTTGCGTTAAACGGTTAAAGTATTGTTGGTCGTCTCTGACTCTACACAGGTAGAAATCTTCCATTCAGTCTATTCAATTGGACCATCATGCAGTTGGATTATTTAGGTGGTGGTCCAAAATCTTTCTCAGGACCACTTTTGACAGCATGCGTAGACTATGACTCATGCTGCCACTATATGCTACAACCCGCCCTTGTACTGTTTTTTAGGTCTAAATAGTAAAAGCATTTCTTTTATTCAAAGTCATGTTATTCTAACACCAATACTCATTCTTTGTTTTCAACTCCATCCCTTGGTAAAAAGGGTTCTATGTATAAACACAAATTTCCTTAAAAAGGATCTCCTGTCATTTAAAACCTAACCATAACTCTTTTTTTCAACAAAAAACAGTTGATGTGAGTTCTTCCAAACATACTTGGGCAGTTGAAATTGAATTCATTGTACCTTCTAATCATATTTCAATTTGTTCTTTTTCATGTCTCCTCCAACTTTTCTTCCTTTTTGGTTTTCATCACGTATATTTTATTTAAAGACAAATTCAAGATAGTAGGATTGATGCTAAATGTGAATAATTTTTCAAAACAAGAGTTTGAACTTCGGTTCATCTCTTTGATTCCAATCCTTATGCTATTCTAAAATGAAATTTTGATATTTTACGTTTTCTTTTTCACTCGCATTACAAAAGATTATAGGTTGGTTCAGGATTCGTAATTTTCATATATCAATAAAAGTTGAAAGCTGACTTTATATAAAGTGACACACAAATCCGGTTTCTCTGTGTGACACCAACAACAAGAACAGCACTTTAAGGTTTTTTATTGTTGACATATAATCTTTGAATCACACTCGGGATTAAGACAACACATCCTCTGGGCAAAGATCTTTATATAACCAATTCTTCCGTGGCTATTTTGGTGAGTTTAGATCCAAAACGTTATATCATCTCCATTTAATTTGTATCATGTTTTTAAAACAACATTTGCGCCTTGTTTTTATTGTATAATTCTCAAAATTCAGAAGAAAAAGAAAAGGTAAGAGATAACACATAATATATATATATATATATATATATATATATATATATATATAAGGAAAAGGAAAAAAGGGAAATCATTATTTTCCTGTTAGTTTCCTGTGAAAGAATTGATGATATAAAATCTGAGATAACATAGCCTCAGTAACTTCACAATCACTCCTCCCTAAAGTGATAAAATCTAAGAAGTGAGTGGATGCTATTAAACAGGGAACTTTTCCTTTTAGCACATGTCATTATTTATTACTATTATTATTATAGATACTATTAATGAAAAGCAAGATACGAAATTTGAATTTTGTACAACAATCTCTACTGATATCATACTAAAGTTTATCTATTATAAAAAAAAAGATATATAATTTTTAAACAAATAATAACAATGGAAAATTACTTCTTATAAGGTACTGGAAATATATATATCAATAAAAATAATTCCTTTAGTTATTTTAATATATATCAGCATTAAACGTCCCAATCATATTGGCCACTTGCTGTCTTTGCACTTTTCACAAAGGAAAATGTCGTGTTTGCACTTTATGCTTTTGGGTGTTCTAAAGGGCTCTGTGGTGAGTGAATAGATAGTTCTGGAATAAGCCCTGAAATTTATGGTGGTGTGTGTGCTGGCTCATTTTGCCCATTCATCCCTCATCCATAAAGGATCAAACAACTTTATTATATAATCCATATTTTTAATCATTTTTTTAATCTATTATTATTATTATTATTATTATAGATCACTTTTTTTAGTTCCGTTCTCTGTAAATCGACCGACCGGTGAATCTTAAATTTAAACAAACAATGTGTAACATCCTAAAACTAAACAGCGTACGCTTTAACGGCCTTATATAAAGTTTCAAAAGTAATTTGTACAAGATTTAGGGAAAACATGACCGAACGGCTTACAAAATCCAGATACCGAACGGTCAGATAGCAAACGAAGGAGAGGAGGTGATCGAACGATCACCTCATACTAAACTACTAGTTATCAATCGAACCTCCTACGGCTCGGCCTTTACTTCCACTTCGACTAAGTTCTCCTCTTCTAGCGCCTCTTCCAGCAGCGCATCTCCATCTGCTCACATCCACATGGATGATCATTGCAATGACAAGACGAACGCACAAGACGAGACAACACAAGGAAAAACACAGGGTAAGCTTATATAATTTAATTCATACATCAACATATAAGTTAAACAATCCAACACACGAGAACATTTCAACGTACGTATCATACAAAGCATATCACTAGACTGACCGTTCGGACTGTATGAAATCTGTGTAGTTACAGGCGTTCGTGCACCCGGGTGATGTAGCAACTGGGATACACTCAACAGCTGCCACCCGAGGTTAGCCCTATCTGTCCAAAGTACCCCTAAGGACTAGGACCTCCTGCCGTTCCCACACATGACCTACCCTCTTCTACGTGAAGACGAGTACTCACGGAACATCAGAATGAACAGCCAGCTTAGCATGCCCACAGTCATACTTTACAATTCCAACATTCATACATGAGTCGTTCCTCCCTGGAATGCTCGTCCATAATTCACAACATTTCCAAATCATATTTTCTTCATCTTTCCTTAATAATTATCTCGGTGAACTATCTCGTACAAAGGTTCCACAAACTTAAAATGACGAACGTTCAACCCAAATTTAAAAACTGGGCCGAACATATAGAGGAGACAGGGAGATCTTCAAATTTGGGAATAGATCAAGACCGAGGGTTTACATCGGTCTTAAGAAAAATAACGAGCACAATAATGTATATATTCCAAGGACGAATGGGACGGACGTCAATTTCGACATTGAGTCAATTAGATGAAATGGTTCTTGAGAACTTACTCAGAACATTAAAAGAAAACCAAAACAAGGACGTGGACTCTAGGGTGAAGCAAATGAATAAGGATATTTTAAGGCATCTAAAGACTGGTACTTAGGGTGATTCCCATGAAGAAAACCGAACACTTGTGTTTGATTGGGTTTAGTATCAAGAAATCAAAATGTCAGTCAAAGACTGAACACTATAGAAAGCGAACCCTAGAAAGCTTAAACGAACGGTCGTATTAACCATTAGCTTAAGGAGATGAAACGAGTGCCTGGTGTAAGACCAAGCACTACTCAGTACGAGTGCTTGGTGTAAGACCTAGCACCAATAACTTACATAAAAGGGCTTGATAACATAGTACGATAATGTTGAAGTAGTGTTTACGAACGATAAAATATACAAATACCTATATACTTAGATTTATAACCGAACGTTAATAACCAACTGTGCTAGGCCGAACGCTCATACACAGTATTATGAAATGAAGACGCTCGTCCTCAACTAGGGTTCTTTCCAAATGAAAGAATCCATTACAAATTCAACTTCACTAGAAAACCGAACGGTGAAGGACCGTTCAGTAACGTACTTACACTTTCTTAAGGGAATTTCTTATCAGAATCAATATTATTCAAATTCAGTTCTTAACATATAGTTTCACACTTTTAAACATTCATACAAAAATCACTATTTTTCATATCTCATACCATCCAATCATAGAAATTTCATACATTTCATGCACCATAACATAACACCATCATTTTTCATATCCAAGCAAGTCAACGAACGTTCATGCCAGACACAGTCGTATAAATTAAATTAATAAGCTTCCCTTCCCTCTAGTGTGAACGAACGTCCTACAGACCGCAACTCGGTTTTGTCAAACTACGATTCCTTCTACCCTCAACGTTCAACTATTCTTCAAACCAAAATCAAACAACAGACCAAAATGGTTCATAATTAAACTAAGGACTCATGCAACTAGAACTTGGTTTGCATGTCCACAAGAACAAACGGCTAAGGGGAAGGAAACTTACCAGCTTCAGAATTCGAAACTGTTCGGTTCAAGTTGAAGTTTGGGACGCCGGGAACACTTCTACGGTCTCTGAATGATGATCGGAGAAGGGAAAGGATGAGTTTTCTTAGAGAGAAGCTAGATTTTCTAGTGAGAAGAAGGAGAAAATGAAAGATCAAAGTAGTTGGAAGAAGGGTGCATGTAGAGAAGAGTGGGACGGAAGTTTCAGAAAAATCATTTTCTTCCTACGTCCAAACGAGCGTCCGCTCTCCTACCGACACCTGTCTTCCACTATCTGATTTCAAAATCCTAAATACTTGACACCTGACGTCCGCACAGAGGGTTTTGGGTGCGTTTTTATTGAGTCTGAGCAGAGGTTTTGGGGTGCATTTAACAAGGCCTGACACAATGAATATGTATGAAAAAACTGATTAATTGGAAACTTCAAATATATGTTAGAAACTAATAAGTAAAATTTGATTTAGTGAGTAAAAAATATTTAACCATATATGGTCTCAAATATTAACCGTGTGTAGTGTTGATGCAGTGTTAATTTGTGAAAAGGGATTGAAATACGCTCCTGAGTGGCTCTAGGAAGTGATACACTACTTATAATTTCAACTTCAAAATTTCATTATAATCTAGGTGCATCTTATTACTTTTTCAAAAATTGTTATAGGTGACAACTTGGCATATCTTGTAAAAAGTAATTGAGATATACTATTTTTCATGGTTGGGTGTATCAAAATGAATTAGGATTTTAGTTCTATATAAAAATGTAAAATAATTATTCATATAACTAAAATTTCATTTAAAGATGTTTTATTATATATATATATATATATATATATATATATATATATATATATATATATATATATATATATATATATATATGGGTTTGCTAACGCGCGTACGCCTGATTTTCATGGATTTTAAGTTTTAAGGTTAAGGGTATTTTAATAATTTTCATTCTCAAAACTAAAAAAAAACAAATCCCCCTAGACCCTTACTCACCTCTCTCATTCCTCCTCTCAACCATTTCTCTTTCATCTCTCTCACTCCAACCTTTTCACTATCATCCCTACTGTAGCTCCAATTGAAAAATCAGAAATACTTGTCGTTAAAGAATTTGCCTTTGTAAAGAGTCGAGTTATTGACATATTTACCTTCAGGTAAAGGTTCATTCAAGATCTCTTCAATTTCACCATCTTTATTAACCTCTCTAATTTCATCATCTGTTGAATCATCATCTCTAAAAAAAACCTTCCAGGCCAATTATCAATTCCTTCAGATGTCATTATGCTTGTGAAAATTAGATAAAATTATATACGATAAAAATTATAAAATGAAAACTCATTATAAAATCATTTTTTATAAGAAATTGTTTAACAACGAGTGTTTCTGATTTTTTTCCAGGCCAATTACCAATTCCTTTGATGTTATTATGCTTGTGAAAATTAGATAAAATTAGATAAGACAAAAATTATAAAATGAAAACTCATTATAAAATCATTTTTTTGTAAGAAATTGTTTATCAGCAAGTATTTCTGATTTTTTTCCAGATCAATTATCAATTTCTTTATCTTGTGAAAATTAGATAAGACAAATTATAAAATGAAAACTTATTATAAAATCATTTTTTGTAAGATTATTTAATGACAAGTGTTTCTGATTTTTTCAATTGGAGCTACAGTAGGGATGACAGAGAAAAAGTTGGAGTGAGAGAGATGAAAGAGAAAGGATTGAGAGAAATGAGAAAGGTGAGTAAGGGTTTGGGTTTTTTTTTTAGAATGAAAATTATTAAAATACCCTTAACCTTAAAACTTAGAATCCATGATATATAAGGGTATTTTTGTCTACTAAAACTCGGTACACATTGCTAAACTAAAAAACAGGCCTACGCGCGTTAGCAAACCCATATATATATATATATATATATATATATATATATATGTGTGTGTGTGTGTGAGAACACATTAATTAAAAATATTGATGAAGTTCAATATGAGTGTCATGCATATCATTAATTATATATATGAATTCGAGCTCCAACACAAAATGAATGAAAAAAACGAAACGAAGGAAGAAAGCATGTGTTGAATGAAGTATATTTAGAACAGAAAAATAAAATTGTATCACATTCTATAGTAGTAGATTTAGAACCGTCATAATTTATTTTGTAATTAATTACAAAATATTATGACGATTTGATTTAAAATTGTGATAATATGTTTTGTAATTAATTATAAAGGTATCATTATATATGATAGTTAAATTTAGAACCTTCATAATATATTTTGTAACTAATTTCAAAATATTACCATGTAACTTTCAATAATGAATAAATTTAAAATCGTAATTATATATTTTATAATTAATTATGAAATTGTCATCATATCATTTTTTTTTTATTTATAGTTAAATTACAACTACTATAAAAAAAATTGTCATAAAATCAAGTTTTTTCACTAGTATAAATTGTCTTCCTATCAGCTACTAATTTTCTTTTTACCAATTATGATAAACACAAAGCATGTAATAAAAATATGAAGTTATACTTGTTAAAAACCGAATATGGGACGAAAGTATAACTTCTAAAAGAGCCCCACCAATCATGTGATTATTCCATTCATAATAAAAATGTTTTAGACTAAATATTTTAAATGGCTTCGTCTATTATTTGCTAAATACATTATGAAAAATAATGCTAGGCAGGCGTTGACAATCTCTTTATCTTATGACATCGCTAATCACTCCATAAACTAGGAGAAATAAATATTATAAAGACTTTTCGATACATACAAGTTGCCAAACCCCATAATTTTCTTAAGTTTATCCATTTTCATGTATAACAATGCATCCTCAATTAATAGTTCTAGCTTCATCAATAACTCATATGGTCCCAGAGCTGCTTCTTATAACCTTCTACTGTTTGCTGCTGTATTTATGAGACCTCCTTCTCATCAATGCTTACACATTGACTACATTAGACCTCCATTTTCTTCTTACCTTTTATTTGGTTTAATGATTACTTCTTATTTGTGACGAATTTAAATTTAAAAAATTGTTTTTATTTTTTATTATTTAAATATAATGTTGTTTATCATATAAAATAAATTACTTACTTTCAAATTTTTACTCTAAAATTTATTCATTTTACTTCTAAATTCTTTAAAAGAAACAAGTAAAAGCTGAGTTACATTACATTACATGCGTGGGTGGCTTATGATAAGGAGACAGACTGAATGCAGCGTGCAACTTTGCCAGAAAGGAATGCTCAAACGTTGAGCCACACATTAAATAGACTTTACCAGAAAATGCTTACTCAAACCACGTGACTTTGCACTTTGGTTTTGGCTGATAAATAGTTAATATGTCTACTTAGGGGGGATAACACGCCAATTAAACAATGAAATTAATATATATTTATAAACATATATTAGTATTACTATGATTAACTTTTTAATATGTTTTTTCTATGTATGAGTATAAAACATTTAAAACTTCATAACAAATATAGGGATACAGGTAACAAATAATTAGCATTATAATAATTTTAAATAGGCATATAATTAGAAATAAGTTACATAAATGTAAAGTTGCATCATTAAATGTAAGCATCATCATTAAATGTAAGCATCATATTAAAAGCAAGCATCTACCAATAAGTTCTTATGCATTTGTCTTGTTGTAGTTGTTTTCTTGGCCATATTACAGTTGTTTTTGTAGTTTGTATATATATTTTGGTCTACCCATATTACAGTTGTTATTGTTGACTGACTTTTTCTTAATAAATATACAAGTACAAATGCCGTTTTCTCTATAAACCTTACATGTTTGCCTTGGGAAAAATTTTACATGAGAAAACAACTTTTAATGTGCCTTTGTATGTCTCAATATTTTTGTATATGTAAAAGGGTACAATCATAATTCTTTTCAAGTTACTTTCAGATATATGCGGAAATTTGGATGATAACGCTTCCTAAAGATATTTCAAACATTATTAGCTACTGTTTCTTTTAAAAAAAATAAGGGTAACTTTTTTCAACAAAAGTAAAATAAAATAAATAAATAAAATGCTTAAAATGCATCAACATGGAAACAAACATAATAGACATGTCTGCAATTTTTAATGTTTAACCAATCTAATTCATAAAAGAAAACAAATAATATAATAAGAATGTTGGATATAACTGCCAAAACATAAGGTTGATTCAAATTGAACTCTAGTAAAATGGTTAAACATTGACACTATGATTAATAACATAATAAACTTTTAAATATTTGAAGCGCGACCAACGGTGTAGCGAGCAAACCAGCAGTGGCAGCAAGCAGACCAACGGTGGCATCATGCAAACCCGCGATGGCTGCGACGACCAAACAAGTGTCAGCACCAACACTAACACGGCAAACACAAACGGTGGTGAGCAAACTATGTGATAATCGTGCGGTGAATTGGTTTGTTAATAAATTTGTATTTTTTTAAAAAGAAAATTCAAAATCTAACTGATCAATAAAAAATATTTTTCTAAAGTAATAAAGTAATAACATATAAATAAAAAGGGTGGGAAAAGAAAAATTTGTAAAAAGTAATTTTATACAAAATTTGAATTAAAACATGTTACATTTAGTTGTTAGTTTTTAAAAGGAAGAATTAACTTAAACACTAAAATTGAACTAAGACTACGAGTAAGAAGTTTAGGATAGAAAACATCTCTTTTGAAGCTATAAGAGATGAAAAACATCTCTTTTGAAATCATAAACATCTTTTTTGAGTTCCAAAAGAATAAAAACACCTCTTTTAAATCATATAAAAAGATAAAAAACACTTTCTTTCTTTGAATTCACAATAAATAAACACTTTCTTTAAATTACACAAAGCATAATACATTAACAGATTCTCCTCTACTAACGTGGTACCCATAATAGGTTTTTCAAAATCTTTCTACATAGAGTTTTCAAGACTCAAACTTCTCTAAACTTTTGTATTTTCAAATGAAAGCCTATCACTTTATTAATAGAAGCCATTTTTGAAATTAGGTCAAGAAACTGAAAAGTCGAGTCATAATTGTCGCTAATAATCAATTATCACAAATGATAATTGATTAAACAATACATTGATCATGCCACGTAATCCAATCTATCTTAAACGGTCGTTTGTTCAATTTAATGGTAAGTTTCTATTTGATTCAATTTTATAAAAATAAGGACCCGATTGAGACGCCGAAAAAAAAAAAGAAAACCTATTTGGGATTCTAAATGTAAATAGAAACCTATCAAAACATTAAACTTTAATTTTAAAAACAGTTAGAATGGGGCAAGACAATGTTGTACCAACCAATACATAATTTATTCAAAATACATATTCAAATTTTAAACATGTGTAAAGTTAAAAATATATGAGAAAAGAAATAATTCGTACTCACAGATAAAGTTTATTGTTCATATGATTAGAGAATAACAAAACAGTACTTATGTATAAACTTGATTGACAAAAATAATTAATAATTTTATCTATATGCATAATTAATTATATATATAGGAAAATTGTATATTAGTAGTAAAATAAAATGTATAAATTATGATAAATTTTCTAATATATATGTATTCAGTGATAAAAAAAATGATGGTATATTTACTAGTTGCATTATTGGAGTGAATGATATTGAGTAATATTAAAAATAAAAAGATATATTAAAAAGATATGGTATATAAAACTATTAATAAATTACTACATAAAATGTATAGTTATTCAAATACTATTTATTTTCCTGAATGGATATAGATGTATTGTTCTTGAAAACAATCTACAAAATGGTATTTTCTTTTATTAATTTTTAAAATTTCCTTTATAATATGAGTCGCTCGTAGTTTTTTAAAATATATAATATTTTCTTTTCAAAATTGGTTTTGTAGAAATCAAACATAAAAAATTTCCAGAAACAAGAAACGAGAATCTCCGCCAGATCTTTCACATATATAATTTATAACATTAATATTAATTAATTGGGATTTCTATTTACTATAATTTCAAATGTAAAAACTTGCAGCGTTCGAGTAGAGACACTGACCACGTAGCTTGCTTCTTAATCATGTCTTCAATCTTAATCACATGTTTCCAATACGATCCATAAATTATATGCACCTTGACATTGGACAATAAGATATACGATACACGTTGAAATTAAATGGATTGGCTTCTTATGTTTCACTCACTACGTGCAAGATAATAAACAATTCAATATATCAAGAACTCTAGTATATATCTTCTTTTGCAGTTTTGTTATACTGTACCAACACTTTTTAATTATTGGTTGAAAATAATATAAGTTTATTAAAAATAACCAGGTTTAATTGATCAACATTTAACGATCATCTATATTAAGTTTTGGAGGGTGTTGTTTAATATTTGTATTTTATATATAAAAAAATCATTTACAAACTATCTTTAATTGCATATATTATAGATGGTATATTTGAAATAACTCAAAGAGTACATTGGAAAAATAACATCAAAACACGATGAGTGAGTAGAAAAAAAATACAAAAGGAAGAACACAAGACTTAGGTATGGCAACGAAATGTGATGGAATGATAAGTCTTCTCAAAAGTCAATTTTAATTCTCATCCATTCTTTCTTTATAGTCCTTCTTCTAATGATTAGATTTTTGTTTCACAATAATGATGTTATCTTTATTTTATAATCTTTTACATCAGCAGACAAATTCTTCTATCCAACAACTTAGTAATTATCTTTTAAGACACACTGTTTGTGAGACAAATTATTACAATAACAGGTCAAAAGTCTTTCATGGATACAACATTATCCACCTCATAAAAATAAAAGTGTGTCATCGAGACCTTTCACTTTGATATGATAAGCAACTGCATCTTTATTCACTTCACATAACCAACAATTCCCACATATATACGTATATATAGTTGTCCCTCATAAAACTTATAAGCTTATTATTCACTGCAAAATACCAATAATAATATATATAATGATAGTTAAAAATGCACTTTACACCAGTAAATTATAGAATGAACAGTGTGAGGTTGTGGCAGAGAAAGCTGGAGCTTGGTTTGTCTCATAATTTATCATTAAATAAGAAGGTACTAAATGATACCAAAAACTTTTAGTAAAATGAGGTAGGAAATATAAAAAAAAAGTGTTTAGTTTGTTTAACCTACGTCTTTCTCTAATCGGGATTGATAACTAAGAATTTGTTCTGTAGTGAAAAAGTGTATAATAAATAAATGTTTGTTATTAAGTAGCACGTTGGCTTGCTTACCTCAAAAGGCATTTAGTTAATGCTTTTGGATAGGTATGAAGCAGATCGAGGATATAATAAGTAAGGAAATAGAATTGCATGTATAGTTTAGTTAATGATTCTGCTTATGATTAATTAATATAATTAATGAGATTTAATCTAATAAAGTATTTATTCGATGATGGTCCCTCTAGACTTTTGGCATGGTACTTAAGGACGATGCCTTTCAAAGTTTGGTTGTTATCACATGCCCCGACAACCATCACTCAACTCTTTCGTTCACTTCCTTCTCCTTTTCATTTCTTTCAAAATATCATTGTTTTCTTACCAAAGCTAAAGTGAAAGTGGGGAATTTCACCTTTCAGCATGGAAAGTGATGAGAACAAATGGATTTCAATGAAACTTGTTTAAGCACTAATAATCGTTTTATCTCTGGTGAGAATTATTGATGGGTGGAAATTAAGAGAATCAATTAACGATCGGTGAATCGATTAAGAAAGTGGAATAAAAAGAAAGAGGAAAGAGAAGAATAGTAATATTTAAAATTTATGAAGTTAATGTGAGGAATGTGAGATAGAAGAGAATGAAAAAAGAAAAGAGAAGAGAGAGAGAATAAGAGGAAGGTGGGTGGCACGTTAATTCATTATGAAAGGAGCTTGTCACCCTCACTTTCACGATTCACACACAATGCCAAAGGCAAAAAGTGTATTCATATCCTCTCTCTCCCTTTTCCTTTCCACCATCTCTCTCTTTCACACACACACACAAACACAATATCTGCCATGCATCAAATTCCATGCCCACTCTCAAAGCATGCTCCCAAAGTAAATTAAATATTCCCATCACAAACTATACTCCATATATGAAAAAAAAACTATACCTTTTTGTTCCGGCATAAAGATCAACCCAAGATTTTTTCACAGTTTAATCACAAGTTTTTACTTCATTTCTCATACTTAGTAGATAGAGTTAAGTATTTAGAAGAAGATGCCATAATAATATTTGGTTGGAACCCATCAAAGATATCTACTATTCTTTTTATATATAAAATGGAAATACTTTTTTAACAGAGTATCTCTAGGTTAAGAACTAGAGATTAATGTTTGAAGAAACCCATGATTATTTAAGAGTCTAACTTTCTTACCGGATATTCTTGGAGTTTAAAAAATGGAAGATCGAAATGATATATACCTTAAACAAAGCAATAAGCTTTCGTGCATAATTAAGTCCAGGGTGTAGAGAAATTTCACACAAGTGAAAATTTTGTCAACAAAAAGTATAATTTTTATGTATTATCAATTACTTTTTTACGCAATCAATTCATTAAAAATATGATAGATTTTTCAAAATTATTATTATAAAAATCAATAAACTTATAATTTGTGATTCAACTATATTTATCATCAGGAAAGAATGAACTTTACTGTTGAAAAGAGTTGCAACTGATAAGTAGAAAAATGATGGCATGTTATTAATTGGTCCGGCCTTTTATTTATTTATTTGATCTAAATTTATTGGTTAATTTGAGTGAAAAAGAAGTTGGTTGGTATAGCTACTGAAACCAAGTGGAAGGCTTTACTTGGAGGAAGCAAGAAACTGGACAACCTCGTCGTTTTGCTTCTTCTTATGTTGCTCTGGCCCTTTCTTACCTTCTTTCACTCTGTTCGAGATTTATCATAGCAACAACAACAATATTATTATTATTCTGATTACACACAAAAGCATAAGAAAAAAAAAATCTTTTTGCAGAAAACTCGTATTCCCCATTTCCCGCTCCTCAGTTGTATGAAACCACCTTCTTCTCCGTCTCACAATGCTTTCAGCGTTTGCAATTTAGTAACCCAGTTTTTCCGAAGCAGATTTCATTTTTCTCTTTCTCGTTTCGCGAGAAAGTTGAACGAGAAATGAATAGCAGAACACGCACCACTCTTCACTCAGTGAAACCTCCTTTAAATGATTCTAAAGTAACTTCTTCTTCCTCTTCTTCTACTACATTCTTCTTTTTTATCTATTTTGGAAAACAAAATACTTCATTTTGAAGCATAGACTAGAGCTTCTTTAACCGTTTGGGAATGATTCTTATTAACTGATGAAAAAAGGTTTGCGCTTTTGATCCAAATCTAAACTGGGCTCTCCAGCTTCTCTTACGAAACGAATACTTTATTATTTTATTTATTTGTGGTGTTTACTTTATTTAACTTTTTTGAGTTGGGGGGAATTGAGTTTTATGATGATGATTTGCTTATTGGTGAATGTGGAAAGCAGGGGAAGATGGAAAGTGGAGGGAAGAGAACAATGGGTGGGCACAAGAATGGGCGCCGATCCAATCGAGAAAGGAAGATGGCTTTGATTCAAGATGTACTTAGAATCTTCCTCAAATCTTGTTTTCACATTGTGTTCCCTTTTTTCTGTCATCGAATTTTTTGGTTCGTTCTGCAAAATCACTAGCCCTTCATGTTTTCAAGTGCAGGTAGATAAGTTGAAGAGGAAGCTCAGACATGAAGAGAATGTTCATAGAGCTTTAGAAAGAGCATTCACTAGGCCTTTGGGATCTCTGCCTCGTCTTCCTCCTTATCTTCCTCCTTATGTTAGTCTCTCTCTGTCTCTCTCTCTCATTGTTTAATCACACACAAATTAAGTGCATATTTTACTGTTAATACACATTCTAAGACAATTGGAATGGAGACGTATGTAATAGGAACTGAAATGAACATAAGTCTGAATTGTTTTAACAGAAATCCAAACACCCCATCACTTTAACACGATGAGTTTGTTCATCGTATCAATCCCGATCAAGGGACTGCTTCCTTTTTCCAGCGGTCAGTCAAGTATTAATTTCTCATGTCGAGTGATTGGTTCCTTTCGCTAGACCCAATTCCCCTTGTTTGAATTATAGTACTTACACACTATTTTTTTTTTTTATCATTAAAACTTAATATAGTTTTTGTAAGTATTACTGGCATTATTTTTTAATTAGTATAAGTTTTATCTTAATTATATGTGGAATAAAGTTTTGCATTGACTTGAACTTTTGTTATATTTTTACCGTTGTTGTGCTGATTTATGAATAAAAGGAGAGTAATGAGGAATGTGTGTGCCTGTTGTAGACATTGGAGCTGTTGGCTGAAGTAGCAGTGTTGGAGGAGGAGGTGGTTAGACTTGAAGAGCAGGTTGTGAACTTTCGTCAAGGTTTATATCAGGAAGCCGTGTACATTTCCTCCAAGAGGAATGCAGAGAATTTGAATGACCCTATTGACCAAAACACCATCAGGAGTTCCAAGCATCAGAGATCAAAATCTATGTCTCAGAGTGAGTTCAATTCAACTATGATGGGAAGGCCTCATCCTTCTCTTGCCAGAAGTGCTTCCAGCAGAAAACTACTGTTCTCTTCTGACACTATCAATGAACACGCTGGGAAGCTAGTCCATGGAAAGCAATTGCACAGAAAACAAGATTCATTCTCATCTATCCCAGAAGAGGGAAGGGGAAAAGAGAATCGATCGTTTGGTAACTTTGTGAAGGATAAACAATCACCGGAAAAGAAAACAACAACCAAAGTTACTTCTCCAATAAAGAAATCTCCGCTCAAGCAAGAATCAGCTGAGAAGTGCATGGATCACTTGAGGTTACAGGTAACTAGATGATAACCTCACAAATACCATTTCAAAGTTATTTCAGTTAGTCATTTGAGGTTTTGAACTGCCTATTTATTATAGCTAACATAATAAGTGAACGTTTCTTCAAATTAAGCTGAACCAAACATGTACTTAGTGTTTATTGTTCTGTCCATTCAACATCATTGTTTTCCGTTTTGCTTGCCCAGTTGGACTGGAGATTAGCAGACCATGAAAGGGCTCAGAGTTCTTCAAGTTCATCAGATGATAAGGTGTCAGAAGTTGATATCACACCCAATAGAGTTTCAGAGGATATTGTAAGGTGCTTGAGTAGCATTTTTGTTAGAATTGGTACATCCAAGGACAAAATTGGGGAAGCAAAAACACCTTCGCGCTCTGCATCAGCTTTCAACCAATTCAGCAAGGAAAAGGATCAACTTTGTGATCCTTATGGTATCTGTCCAGAATCAAAAACAAGAGAAGTTGGTCCATATAAAAGATTATGTGAAGTCAAAGCCTCCACTGTTGATATGAACCGGGCATCAAATGCTGTGTTTTTGATCCAAAGATTAAGGTAAGTAGTTATTGACTATTAAGTGTTTTTGATTGAGGAAACTGTGGGTATCTATCTAATCTTGCCGAAAAATTCAGGTTCTTACTTGGGAAACTAGCTTCTCTCAACTTGAAGGGTCTTACTCATCAGGAAAAACTTGCATTCTGGATAAACATTTACAATTCATGCATGATGAATGTAAGACACCTTTGTGCTGCTGGTTTATTGCATCTCATTAAAATGCAAGCCGGAATAGAGTTGAATTTGACGTCATCTTAGGTTCTGAGAGCAAACATCTTATAACGATTTTGGTTTCAATGTTGTAGGCATATTTAGAGCACGGCATCCCTGAGAGTCCAGAAATGGTTGTAGCATTAATGCAGAAGGTACATTTATTTGGGTTATATTGTTAACATTCATTATTATTGTTATTATTATTATTATTGTTGTTGTTATTGTTGTTGTTGTTGCTAATGGTGACGCTGTTAAACTACAATATTCAAAGCAGTAGAAGCATTGCTAGAAAGTCTTAATCCTGAGTCCTATGGTCACCTACCAAGAAATAC
Source organism: Vigna umbellata (assembly GCF_029865625.1). NCBI lineage: Eukaryota > Viridiplantae > Streptophyta > Magnoliopsida > Fabales > Fabaceae > Vigna > Vigna umbellata. The sequence continues at coordinate 89,700,680 of NC_142165.1, read as the reverse complement.
AATTGACAGAAAGAAAAAAACGAAAAAAAAAAAGTCATTGGACTCAAACTGACCATGAGTCCCTTCCGATACTATAATAGGTTCTAATAATAGGTCAGACATTAAACCATGTTCAGAATGTTCCACTGAAATTGGTTCATCAGCTAAATGACTGTAATGCTAAAGGACATTTCAAATTTAGTTCCAAACTTCTTATACCTGTTTCCTACAAACACTGTCTAAGTATGTAATGTCCTTTCTATATATCTCTCTAAATAAAATGTCCAAGTTAATTAACTAAGAAAGGGCAATGCATGTTTCAGGCAACTATGGTAGTGGGGGGCCAGTTACTCAATGCAATTACACTGGAGCATTTCATCTTGAGACTGCCTTATCACCTCAAGTTTGTAAGTGCAAAATTTTTGTGCTTTCTTTTGAATTCAGAGTTCATAGAAAATAAAGTTGACTTTCCTTCATTTTTTTGGTTCCTGTGACAGACGTGTCCAAAAGCTGCAAAAAGTGATGAGGTTAAAGCACAAAGCATATTTGGCCTGGAATGGTCTGAGCCCTTGGTAACATTTGCACTTTCCTGTGGAAGTTGGTCTTCACCTGCAGTATGTTTTTCTATCTTAGTTTACAAGATAAAATTGTTATGCGGCAACGGTTAACTGTTTTTTAGCTTTTGGGGACAGTCTAGATGAGTTTTTCCTTAAACATTTCTGAAGGAGAAAAACAAGAAGGAAATGAAAAATTCACTAGTTAAAATTAGCTTACACAGTTAAAAATAAAAATTCAGAAAAATTATATGAGAAAGCTTACACAAGTTATTTTAGTCTATCAAAAGAAAACGACTTCAATTTTGTTTTCATTTTTCTTTTTCTGAAGTATTTATGGAAAAGTTTGTCAGATCTCAAATTCTTATGGAGAAGTTGGTATGTGACCAATATCATGTCTCAGACGTGTTGATTCTATAGTAAGAAATCTGGAATTAATTAGTTTCACATTGCAGACAGTAATTATAAGGTTAGAAATAGAAGCTGTGATTATAAATTTCTGCCTTATACATCAAGACGTGATTTTGGTTCTACAGGAAATAAAATCAATCACACCATAATAGCGTATTTGGAAGGTCGTTGAGAAAAAACACCTTTTGGATACAGAAGTTATAATTAGTTTACGAACATCACATCCGAAACATGAAACCAAGCCCCTTATAAGAAAGAACATTGTGTTCTTCCAATTCCATTGTTCCATTTTACATGTAGGAGTTTGACAATGTGTTCACTAGTTAAGATGCATTTCATTCACCTTTCATTATCTTCACTCAATAAAGCATAAATATTACATGCCTTTTCTATTTCCATAAATATACTTTTTTAATAAAAAAAAATTACTTTTGTTTTATTAACCAAGTGACATAGCAAATCTTGTCTTTTTTTCTTTTAGGTGAGAGTTTATACAGCATCACAAGTTGATGATGAGTTAGAAGCAGCAAAGAGAGACTATTTACAGGCTTCAGTTGGTATCACAAAATCAAACAAGTTAATAATCCCCAAGTTGTTGGACTGGTATTTACTGGACTTTGCAAAGGACTTAGAATCTTTGTTGGATTGGGTCTGCCTCCAACTACCTGACGAAATGAGAAAGCAAGCAGTTGAATGCCTTGAAAAAAGGGGAAGAGATTCTCTATCACAGATGGTACAAATGATGCCCTATGATTTTAGTTTCAGGTTACTTTTACACCAGTAAGTTCTGAGAAGTGTTGTTCAGGTTACTTTAGTTTGATGTGGTGGGTTTTTTGTTTGTACATTGGTGGTTCACACAGAAAGTACATAAGCCAAAACACGTAACGTTTTCTCATTTGGGAATAGGTTTTGGCATTTGGGTCATTGCTGGTTAGTTATGCTTTTCGGAGATATACATAGAAATGGAGAGTTTTTAAATCTTAGATTCATTTCGGCTGCAACTTTCTGCGTTTATAATAATATCATATGTTGCTTTAAACCCATGGCACCAAATGCCAGTACACCAAATAGAACAACGTTTAACAACGTCAGCATACCATGGATTTTGGTTGGGGTAACAAGAATATACACAAAATTGAGCAGCGACTGAAAAAATTAACTTATGCTCAGTTTTATATTATTTTTAATTATATATAGAGAGAGAGAGTTAGTTCATGCATATGTTGTGATTCATTAAGAGCTATCTTCTATACATATGGTCAATTATAAGAGGGGTGTTATTCCCTCCACCACTACATTTTCTCCCTCCACCTCCCCAATTCTATTACATATTTTTTGAATTACAAAACTAATTTTTTATAATTACAAAAATAACTTTTTTACTTTTTAATCCTAATTATTTATTTTAACTCTAAAATCTATCTTTCTACCCCTTCTCACCCACCTCCCAACCCTCTCAAATTCTCATCCAAACTCCATCACATCCGTTTCTCATCTTCCATTTTTTCTTCATATATGTTTTCTTCATATCTGTTTTCTTCCTCCTTTAGCGGTTCGGTGGTGTATACTAATAACAATAAAGATCCTCAAAAATACATTATTAAAATACATCAAAATATATTCAAAAATAATATATCAAAAAATATAAATTATATTATTTAAATATCTTCAAAATTAATATAAAAAAAACTGTAAAATATAAACCGTATAATCTTTAAACGGATGTGAGCATCCATCTGTTTAAAGATTATACGGTTTATATTTTAGGGTTTTATTACGCACCTTCACGCCTCTGAACCTTTCACAATCTTACTAAACACAAAGTCCACCATACTTTCACGTCACAATTCTATAAAAGAGAAGAAGAAGTGGAACATGAAAGACAACCCAAGGGTAGTGGAACGTAAGAGACAACCTGGGAAAAATAATAAAGAGAAAGAGGGAAGAATGATAAAGAGAATGAATGTACACGTGAGATTTTAAATAATATTAACCCTAAAATTTTAATAAGGGTAAAATAGGGATGAAAAAATAAAGAAAAGGGTAAAAGGGGAATGGGGTGGTGGAGGAAGCAAGTTGTGGTGGTGGAGGGAGTAACACCCTTAAAAGAGTAATTTATCATTTATAGTATACATCTTTTATTCTAAAAAAATACACGCAATTTAAAAAAGTGAACTATAAAATCAACCGATATTAGCTTTTAAGTTGCGAGAAATTCTTAAGTATAAAACAATAATGCATCGTGTATGCTTCCATTAGTAAGTAAATAGGAAATGAAATATAAGGAAAGAAAATAACTACAACAAAAGGAAAAAAAGAAACTAAATATTTTTTTCTTGTTAATTCAGAAGAAAAGAGAGTGAAATGATGTTTTATTAAGGAGAAATAACAAACTGTTTGATATATCCGTTATCGATAGCCTTAGATAATTCTTATATTCATATTGCTTTCCCTGGAAACAATTGTTATTCAAAGTAACATGAAAACTCAGGTTTATTTTACAGAAGACCGTTTAAGATATTTAAACAATATCTAGATTTACTTTTATTCCTAAACAATATCTAGATATAAACTCCAGGTTCGTGATTTTTGGAATAAAAAAAGATCCATGTTAACTATACTTTCTTAAATATCAAATTCTACGAGACATTATTATTGAATGAAAATTGTTAGATATAATAATTGTACAACTCTAATGTCCAATCGAATAAACTCAATTTCTGATAAAGTTTAACTAATAAAAGAATATATTGACGTGTGTTAACAGTACTCCACTTAATAGTAATAGTTTAAAAATTAATTAAAAAATTATTAAGCTGCTGCTTTCTAAAAAGCAAGATTTAGCTAATTATATTTTCCGTGTATTAAATGATCTTCAAATCCATATCCTTATAATATGATAAAACTATGAATCGATAAACTCATTCCATCATTTCTCATCTGGTAAGCTTTCCAACAATACATAAACACAAGTGCAACAACTCTTCCCTGGGATTTCAGATCATACTGGATAAAAATTGTCGATTTTCTCATATGCACATCAAATAATATCCCATCTTAAATTTACATGCATAGCCGAATGTGTATACTGACCGTAAAGGACGAGAGCAATATTTACGAAATGCAATTGATCTGCAACTTCGTTTTTCTATCATGGCAAAAGAACAACACAACTACATTACAGGACAACAACACACTCTGTAATCACAAGCAATGCATCATAGGAAAAAAAGAGAGCCCACAATCGCATCAAAACTCGAAAGCAGTGTTCGCAATAGATGATAAACCTTACAATCTCTCCAGATGTGGCGCAATATTTGATACCCCATAGTCTCTTGTATACTTTCTCTACAAGGTTGTCTCTGTAATACTTTCAGCGGGGGTACAAAAGGTCATATATAACAAAGATTATAATCCATCTCAGACACTCAACCAAACGGAGAAGGAACTGGTCCTCCTCCGGCAAGAGCATCTGATCTCTTGATGCTTCCCATTCCGCAGACAATGCAACCAGGTGCAGTCACGGCCGAAAATTTGGCTCCACAGAGATCACAGACATCATATCCAATAGTTGACAGCCTGCTTAAGGTGCCAGCACAGAATTGTGAGGGATCTTCCAAAGGATCAATGGACTTGTTTGTCAAACCCCTCTGAACACACAGGTCGATCAGGCTTCTAAATTCCTCCTGCTTGTTTGAAGGTGCTTTAGACAACAGTAATTCTAACATTTGCTTCGAATAGGCATAATTTTGTACATCCATGTTTCTTTTGATGGCAGTTCGAATGCAATTTATTCTGTGCTTAGCTAGAAGTGGCAGGGAACCAAGATGACGTGAAAGTCTAGCCATCTCATCTTTAGCACTTATTGCACTCGGACCATGGACTTTCTGCAGACGTCCAATTTCCTGCAATAATGAAGGTAATATACAATTCATCAACCATCCACTGCATTACTAAACTATAGAGTCGAAGCAATTTTGAAGGTTCATGTCTAAACAGAGAAAGCCAACATTTGTACACCGCAAGGTTAAAGACTTTACTGTACAAGTTTACAAAAATTAGATTCAGTTTAAATAGTGTAGATAACGATCGATACGGAAAAAACATGACATTTTCTTTGCATATATTCAGATGAACTGCTTAGAATGTGTAGTACAGGCCCAATTCGAGTTTGGATTGACCTGAATATGTATCAAGCATAGGAGGTGTATCATTCAAAAAGTTTGAATCAATTGGACCCCTTTAACCTTATAATACAGAGTAACCTGTCTTAATTTACCCTGCTTGGTACTACAGCTTATTTTACCCTGCTTGGTACTTCAGCTATTCAACAGGAGTCACCTGACATCACTTACAGCACATCAGGAGTCTTAACACGGTTATTATGTTTATGGCCTAGAGAAAAAAAAAAACGTGTGTACATTTTTATAATAGGTCCATCCTATCGTACTTGCGTTTAAAATTGAATAATCGTTCAAATTGAATAATTGCATTTAGTACCCGGAGAAGAGTGACTGCTATCTTGTATTGAGCACAGATTGTTGCTTGAGCTTTTATATCGATTCCACGAGATTGTTCCTTAGCTAAGGCAAGAAAAGCTTCATCAAAGCAAGACAATGCATCTGAAAGATTATTTTGCTCCAGGTGAGCGAGTCCAGTCTTGAAACATACAGAAGCAGCAGCTCCACGGGGAACCTGTCAGAAGATTCATGAGATTAGATTGGAAACAATGATGAAACAATATATATGCCCCGCAGGTTCAGAGAAAAGCTAATTCCCTAGTTGTGTCATTATCCAAAGAAATAATCTATCATGTTCATAAACACACTAGCTAAATCAAGATCTTTTCTCAGGCAAATTGTCCTAATTTCTTCTCCAGCAACTGAAAAATTATGACATGAAAATTAAAAAGGGTGTATTCCATTTTGTTTTATCTAGACGTAAGTTCAATCCAGATCATCTAATTCTCGCAAAACTACCCAATTCTTCCCTTGACACTCATGAACAAACAAATATTTCAGAAAACCATGGAACCTCGTGTCATTCAGATATCGCTGCATGTTTATTTTCTACATACCTGTCCAGGATGCACAGCAATTTGTTGAGAACCAGTTTGTGGAGGCTTCCCTGAATCGGGAGACTTTGGTGCTCCAAGTATGCTAAGATCAAGAGGTTGGCTAGAAATTTGAGCCTGAGTAGCCTGTAGCTGAGAGTCAGGTATGACCACAGCCTGAGATGAGGATTGTGGTGGGACACCACCATCAGGAAGTCCTATGGACTCGTTGGAAACAACAGGTTGTTGAATGGTTTGAGGGGGAATACCACCTTGAACACTAGCATCAGCTTCAAAAGCACCAACTTGATTAGGAGTTGTCTTAATATTTTCAACCCCTGGAGTGTACTTAGAGAGAAAAGTTCCAGCAGGGGGTAATCCCGCAGCCACTTGAAGGGATGGAATTGTATTCTGAAAGAAATCCTCGGGAATAGGTCCTGCTTTAAGTCCCCCACTCACAACGCTACTAGTTGGCTGTGAAACGAGTTCAGGTTGAGTCAATGTATCTGTACCAAAAATGTCACCAGGAGTTGAAACAGTTGAAGAATCTGACCCTGTAGTTGCTGGAGGCAGGGAAAAATTCTGGCCAAGATCCTGGCTTCCACCAGTTGAGAACCTGGTCCTTGTAGGTGGAGCTAACGCTTCACCAAGTTTAAACTGTCTAGTGGCTTCCTTAATCTTATTCACATCCACAGTAGAAGAGGCAATTGGCTTGTCCCGTATTTTTATGTGTAACTTTTTTATTTTGGATACTCCTTCTTCATCACTACTGCTGCCATCGGCAGCAGTTCCATACATGGATTTCTTAAATTCTTCTTCTGCTTTGGCCTGTTCATCAGCAGAGGAACTGACAAGCTGTTGGTTAAGGCTTTCCAGACCCATCAACGAATCACCTTTGGTATTACCAACCACATTCGACTGATGATTAGATACAGATTTAACAGAAGATGCTTCAGGTCCATTTATTTTATTATCATTACCTTTAGGCATGAAAACCTTAACCAAACCATCTTCCCTCACCTCTACAATATTGCCCCTTCCTTTGATTGAGCCTAAATACACACCAATATGATCTACAATAATGGATGGTATTGTACCATCATCAGTTTTCATGTATGGTGTCACCTCTGCAGCAAGCTCCCACTGAGGTATATCTTTCACAGCAGTAGGTGTTTTAATTTCCCAGTTTCCACCACCCCATTCAGGTCCTTTAGGAACCATACTCTCAGCTGCAAAGTTGGCAAATATACCTTGTGTCCATCCAGTTGATCGAATTCGTAATATCCTATCACAATATCTCCTCAATTCCGAGTCAAGACTTTCTTCTTCCAATTTCTGAGCAAGACGCCGCATGGCACTTGGATTAAGGTGGCATATAAACAGATCAAGCATACTTTCATGATCTGCTATAACTTCAAATGTTTCTTTTGCACTATCAAATTGACCAAACCTGAAAATAACCTTCAATTAGAGAAGTAACAAACTTGTAGATCATGACATTCAAATAACTACAGTACCAGCTGCACGCCAAAACATAACATATGGAAGCTCCAAGTTACAACATTCACAAAAGAGATGCATGTCACTAGATCAACCAACACATCTAAGCTATAAAATGAAAGGAAAAAAACACTGATATAAGCAACATACAAGATAAACATCTAAAGCCAGAGAAAGCCAATTTGAAGTATTATACAAGGAGTACGAGGCAATCAATAACAACCAAAAAATCAATCAATCTAGAAACAGAAATAAATAGAAGTCATAATATAATAACCAAACCCTTTCCATTTCATCAATGCTACTCATATACAGGTAACAAATGGATGGACTGAATAACAGAAAAAAGAGAAGCATGTGTAGAAAATCATATTTTGATGAATTTGCCTCCAAACTCATAGGCGCATGAACTGGAGTTAAATTGCAGAATCAATGAAGAAGATGAGGTCAATGTTGAGATGACGACCTCGATACCACTTGATGGATGTTGAAGAATTGGTTCAGTATCGTATATGGAAATAATGCAAATTCCTAGAAGGATTAGACCTAATCTAGGGAAGGAGGCTAGAAGAAGCTTTGAGGAGAACCTCTAGTCGGTGACTCCCAAGAAAAGTAAAATTTGGAGTGATCTCAACAAAGTTTTACTAAAAATCCAAGAGAGTCTTTACAATGGTTGTTAGGATATAGGATGATAGATTAGATGGGTTTAGGAGTTAGGGGTGTGGGGGTGTCGGTTGTAAAAGGAGAAGCGGATCAGAACTGCTATAAATAGAGCTCTAGTAACTCTGTAGGGATTATGGAATATACTTTGTGTAAAGTCAGGAGTTTTAGCTTGTAGAGAGGGGTTATGCCCTCAGCCAGGGAGGTTATGCTCCCAACTCATTCTTGTACAAAGGTCTCTTTTACTGTGAATAATACAGAAAACCCATTCTTTCTTTCTATCTCCATCTTTTGATTGTGTTCTTGTTAGGTTCCAAACCCAGGAACCTAACAAATTGGTCCGAACTGCCGGATCATCAAGGGAGAACTGCCGAATCATCAAGAGAGAACTGCCAGATTCGAAGTGGGGTGTGCCAATTCGAGAAGCTGCCGTTTCAAGAAACTACCATATCGAGACGCTGCCGGATCGGAGTGGGGGTGAAGGATGAAGAAGTAATCAAGAAACTGCCGGATCCCATTTGGAGAGAAGACGTTAGCGCATGATGGAGGGAAGAGTGGTGGCAGTTGAAGGGCACTTGGAGGCTGTCGAGATTGCAATAGCCGAGATGAAGGCAGACACGGCGGCGATACGACAGGACATCCAAGCGATCTTGAAAGTGCTTGGAGAACGTAACCACAGTCACAAGGGCCAGCATCAGGATGAGAGCCAATCGTCGGTGAATGATAATGGGGGTGGACCCGACGGCGAAAGGGGAAGAAGAGGAGAAGGTAACCAAGAAGGAATGGTCAATTGGAGGAAACAGGTCGAGTTGCCCGTGTTTGAAGGGGGCGAACCATGGATTTAGATAGGCAGAGCGGAGAAGTTTTTCGAGGTCCAGAGGGTGGCCGAAGACGAGAAATTACAGTTGGCTTTCATCAATATGGAGGGGTATGCCGCATATTGGTTCCGTTTTTGGAGGGAAAAAACCAAGAACAATTCTTGGGAAGGGTTGAAGAGAGCGCTGGTGATCCGATTTGGAGAACGGAACGGGGGTACCATCTTTGAAAGGGTGGCGGCCAGTAAGCTGTTGGGAACTGCGGAATACGTCCCAGCATCGAATGTAAACGATCGTACAGTCAAAACGGTCTACAAGTCATTGGCCGAGCGGTCCGAGACCATAGAAGACCAGTCGTCTTGGGGACGAACGAGTGGTGAGGTGACACGGTCGGAGGCCGATCGCTATAACCCATGCCGATCGGGAGTTGCCGAGTGATCCGAGGCCAATCACCCAGGCCGATCGGGAGCCACTAATAGTGTGGGGTCAGTCTGGAATATGCACGGTCAGCCAGGGAACCGAACGGTATTGGTCATCAAAGAACGAACGGTTGAATGCAGGGGGAGGAGCCGAACGGCATAAAGATATGGAGAAGAGAATCGCATGGCAGAGGACTGTTGGATCCGAACGTGAAAGGACCACCGGAACCGAAAGGGAGAGGACGTCGGGAAGCGAACGTGAGAGGACTGCCGGATCCGCACGGGAGAGGACTGCCGGACCCGAACGGAAGAGGATGGGAGGAACCGAACGGTCTTATAGCTACAGTAAAAGGCCGAACGGTATTACACTCAAAACGGTCTCCTAGTCATTGGCCGAACGAGCTTACCATTAGAATGAAGGATGAGGAGGGAAAGGTGGATGGAAGAATCAATGTCCGGGAGAGCAGGACGGATTTTGTGAAGAGGTGGACCAGCGAACAAAAGAAGGGCCTTGCCGTTCGTGAGGCACCTACAGAGGGGAGAGAACTTTTTGAAGCTTTGAAAGACATCAAAGAACAATTCCTCATGGCTTATAATTCTGGAAATGAGGTAACCAGAATGCTGGAAGCTAATAAAATCCAAGAAAAATGGAAGTTATTGGAGGAGGAATTGCCACCACCCAAACCTCCAGACTTGAATTGGAGTGCAGTTGCCAAAGGGTTCCAATAATATGAGTACACGATGATGAAGCGGAGCAAGGAGATCAAATCTCACGTTTCCAACCTTGAGGACAAGATTGTTCTGAAGCGGGGTGTAATGTTAGGATATAGGATTATAGATTAGATGGGTTTAGGAGTTAGGGGTGTGGGGGTGTCGGTTGTAAAAGGGGAAGCGGGTCAGAACTGCTATAAATAGAGCTCTAGTAACTCTGTAGGGATTATGGAATATACTTTGTGTAAAGTCAGGCGTTTTAGCTTGTAGAGAGGGGTTATGCCCTCAGCCAGGGAGGTTATGCTCCCAACTCATTCTTGTACAGAGGTCTCTTTTACTGTGAATAATACAAAAAACCCATTCTTTCTTTCTATCTCCATCTTTTGATTGTGTTCTTGTTAGGTTCCAAACCCAAGAACCTAACAATGGTGCAGACCCTTCTATTTATAGGAATGAAGGCTCCTCTCTACGCTAACTACTACTTGCCCTAATTTCATGCCACAATTCACGGATCAGCTAACAACAAGTGGGATACAACGTGTTTTAAATTGACATCACGTGAAAAAAAATGAGGAAGGTGCTTTTGGAAAGAAGACTGGCTTCTTGGAGGAAGAGATCAATAGCCCTGCCTATATAGTGAACTCGGAAACCTGGTCCTGCAAGAAGAGCTCAGCAGCTCAGCTGAAACAATACCTCGACAACCCGGCCATGAGGAGAACCCAGCAACCCGGCTTTTTAGCAACTTGGCAGCTTGGTCTAGGATTGAGCCCGGAAACCCAGCTGAACTTCAAGGCAACTCAATCCAGGAGCCTGACAATTGGCCTTGGAGCCCGGCAGCTCATCCCAGGAGCCTGGCAGGTTGGCCTAGGAGCCCGGAAGGTCAATCGGGAAGCCTGGATGGAAACAAGAGAACTCGGCCAGATGCAGAAAAGCTCGGTTGGAAACATGAGTCCGGCAGCTTGTCCAAAAGTACAAAATACAAAGAATATGAAAGAAAACTTATACATTTCTACACTATTGTATATTTAGAAACAAGGAGACTAAACCCAAAAGTACAAAATACAAAGAATATGAAAGAAAACTTATACATTTCTATTATTTGTATATTTAGAAACAAGGAGACTAAAGTTGGACTGATTCATGGACCCATGTTGTAAGCCCTTGGGGTGATATTCATCATATTTGTATCCTTATTATATATTTCCTTGTCATATATATACCTGTCCCTTTACCTTAGCTAAATACGAAAATAAATCGCCAATTATAAGATATTGAAATAGATCCTTAGAGATTATAAGGAAATGTGAAAACTTTCCTAAAAGATAATCTAAGATATTCTGAATTACTCAAAGATATCATCACAAGAATGTGAAATGAAACATTATAAGATATTTTTCAAATTTCGATTCTCTGCCAAGTTTTTTGTGTTGTCCTTCTACTGAATCTTTAAAATAGATTGATGGACACTGATTTTGATGTTTTAATATACCAACATTAATGTATTTTAAAAGTTTAGTAGAGGGACAATACGAAAAACTGGAGAGAATCTGGACTTATTTTTCATATATTCTAACAAAAACAAAACCTTAACATATTAACAAAGATTAAAATCTTCAAGACACAGTTCAAGCTAATAAGGAATAAATGAAACGTACATCATAGTTCAATAATTCCTTTATGTACAACAGAAATATCAAAAGCACAATCAAATTTCCAACTTTGCCTACCTGATACAGGCATAACCCAACTGCCTGAACCGGTGAAATAAATGAGATGTGGAGGGGCATTTTGGGTAATCTCTGGAACGCAGAAATTCATCTTTCAAAATAGATAAAGCAGTGGAAAAACGAAGAGCTTTCACAGCATAAACTCCACGCATCACCTGTGATGAAAATACTCACCTGCTCATATTTTCAAATAAACCAAAACGAAAATGCTAAGAGCAAGGAATTATGTTGCTTACTTGAGTGAACTGTGGACCTGATTGTGACAAAGCCACGGCTAAATCTCCACAAACAGGAGATCCTCTAGCAAGAATATCCAGAGACCTTGGTGTTATGCGCAAACTGTCAAACCTGCACTCCAATAAAAGATTACAGTGTAAGTGTTACAAGCTTTCATATAAATTTATGAAAAGCAAAGTGTTTTTGAAGTCTACAACCTGGATTTTATACCCATTAGATACGATTCATTGTGTAGTGTGTGTATATATATATATATATATATCAGAAGTTTGGTGCCACTTAAAAATTTATACAAAATACAGTGTGAAGTGTCTCATTTTTCCAGGTTACTTAAGTCATGGCTCTAGATCAAGGTCAAACCTCAAGCACTGCCTCCCCTTGTTCTAACCGCATCAACTATATGATTTTTATAATCTGTTGTAATGGTTAAGGTCTTCACCATCCTTAATCATCTTGTCTTGTGAAGGCATAGTAGGACAACAATCAGAAACCAATTAAAAAGCCAACAGTAGTCATGACTCACAGTCATGACTTTCATGAACTAATATTTAAAAAAAGTGGTACCTAAGCCTCGACTTTTATACATATAACTTCAATAACACAGAAAAATTACTAACATCATATTGTGTTACTGTTTGATTTAATTAAACCAATTTTCAGTAATAATGTTAAGTAGTTTTTAAGTCTAACTCAACCCCACAAAATCAACTTGTAAAGTGAGGTTTGCACTCACTTATATACTATGAAACCATCTTATCTCTAATTGATGTGGGACTTCCAACACACCCTCATCGGTGGTCTGATAACGGGTGAAACAATATGTCCAATAAAGAACAAATCTCGCTAAGATAGACTATAACAATAACTTTGATACTATGTCAAGAAGTGAATTTTAAGCCTAACTCAACCCCAAAAAACTGACTTGTAAGGTGAGATTTGCACTCACTTATACTATAAAATCGTCTAATCTCTAGTCGATGTGGGACTTCCAACACTAACTTCCAACAAAATGGAAATATGCACAGCAAACTGCACCTGTTAGGTAAAGTTACCCAAATATTTCCACTATTAAAACATAAGTTAAAATTTTCTTACTTTAAAGGAAGAAAAGAAGGAAACCTTGATGTTATTTGGTATAATATTTCTGACAGGTCAAGCTTCTGCTCAAAACTTAGCTGCATTGTGGCAAATCCAATAAGAATTGGTTCAAGAAGACCAACAAGGCAGCTTTTGATCTCAACCCTCTTCTTCTGTCTAGGATTTATTTCCGTGGGGTTAGCAAGCAACAACCGGTCATTCAAAGAACCAACCAACACTGCACGAGAAACTCATAAATAGATCAGTAGGACTGCACAAAGAAATGTACAGTAGTTGAAACAAAAATAGAATATGCTTATCAAATAATTTATGGTTACAGATTATGACATCCTAGCATGCGGCAAGAAGAATTACCCGCATAAGGCATACTGATTGAGAGGATAGGCCTAACTTTTCCATCCCAACCAAGTATACTGATAGTAGTAGCAGTAGAAAAAAGGAGGGCCGGCCCAACCCACAATAGAGATCTAAAGTGAGTATGAGTTAAGGTTCCCACAAAGAGAATATGTGAGACAAAAAATTAAAATTAGGAGGGGAGAAATTTTAAGAAACCCTTTGGTCTATTAGTTTGAAGCAGAGGCAGGTAAAAAGAGGTTCCAAGAAATCCTCCCCCTCAATAGAGAGGATGCTATGCTCCCTCCAATCCCCCACCCCACCCCGCCCCTCCCTCTTAACAAGTCAGTTCACTAGTGTAAATAAATGGTTTGCTCATGTTGTAGAGAAATAAGTATATGGTGTAGAGAAATAAGTATAAAGGATATTGGAGGAAGTCCCTTATTAAAATTTGCAGAAGTGGCAGCAAGTATATCAAGGGCTGCTGAAACAATAAGGACTCGCTGTGTTGTTAATATTCCAGCAACGTATCCCCTAAGAGTTTCTTGCCAGTGCACCTGCCAAATTTGAAAAAACACATATTAGCACCTAGCAGAACAATGAAACAGAGCTATTTGATAATATTTCCACAAACAAGGAACCCTATAATCACCTGAAGCAAGAATGAAGGATCGAAACAATTTTTATTTTGGATGGGTAGGGGGAGGATAGAAAAGGCTCATTAGATCCTTATTGCTCCCATTCTTACTTTAAGAAATTAGACAAGTTTTAATTCAACTCCACAAAATCAATTTGTAAAGTAAGGACTATGAAAGATTTACAAGTTTTATTTAAGTCACATCTCTAGTTGTTGTGAGACTAAACCACTATTAAGACTGCAATTAAGACAGTCCACAAAAGAGATCACAAAGTTAACATCACTTTCTACCATTCCCCCCACCCCCCAAGGGTCACCAGCTGGAGTGTGACAACTAGTAAAGTAAGCACTACCCAAGATTATTTAAGTCACATCTCTAGTTGTTGTGAGACTAAACCACTATTAAGACTGCAATTAAGACAGTCCACAAAAGAGATCACAAAGTTAACATCACTTTCTACCATTCCCCCCACCCTCCAAGGGTCACCAGCTGGAGTGTGACAACTAGTAAAGTAAGCACTACCCAAGATTATTTAAGTCACATCTCTAGTTGTTGTGAGACTAAACCACTATTAAGACTGCAATTAAGACAGTCCACAAAAGAGATCACAAAGTTAACATCACTTTCTACCATTCCCCCCACCCCCCAAGGGTCACCAGCTGGAGTGTGACAACTAGTAAAGTAAGCACTACCCAAGATTATAAGTTCTATTTAAATCATATCTATGGTTGATGTGGGACTATACCACTCCTATAGAGACTCCAATTAAGGCAGTCCACAAAGAGGTTCCAACCACAGTAGAAGTTACTGCAGTTAACGTCACTTTCCGACACTCTCCCTCACTTAGAACCACCAGCTGGAGTATGACAAATGTAGGTGTCCCAACAATGGATCTAAAATAATACCATTTATGATCTGGGTGAGTCAATTTTATGGTTTCTTAGAAATTGGACTTAAAGTTTAACTCAACCCAATAATACTCACTTCAAAGATGAGGACTGCTCAAGCCTTATAAGCTCTATTTAAATCACATCTCTAGTCAATGTGATACTAAGAGTGCCTAAGAGTTGCATCTTAGTGGCTATAGTTTATGATGCTTAACTTAGCCTTTCTAGTCAACCTTTCCATACGTAGCCCTTCCCAAACTAAGGGTGTTTAAATTTCAGGCGGCTTTCCAACCTCCTAATGCCTAGGGCTATAGACCAGAAGCATAAAAAACTGGTAATACAAGCGGTCAAACATGGATCTATAATTGGCATCCACTCTTATACTATAATTTGACCATAGCTCTAATTGACATGAAATCTCGAAAACACACTTTAACATCAAGAGAATTGCACACCTTAAGTGTAGAACTAGATATTTGTGAGTGGTCCAATAATCAATGACCCAATAAGCCTAAGAAACCTCGCTATAATAGATTCTAATACCATCTTACAAAGTGAGTTTTAGGCCTAAACCAACCTTATAAAATTGATTTGTAAAATGAGATTTACATCCGCTTATACACTATAATGTAGTCAATAAATTAAGTTGTAAGGTGAAAATTGTCCAAACATTATAGATTGTATTTAAGTTATCCTTAGTCAATGCAAACCTAAACATACCTATGAGTCACACGTAAGTACTATAATTGATGACACAGGTGACCAAGTGACTTTCTAACATTGCAATATAAATTGTATTAGTAATTTTTTACTAGAAATTATACCCACAGACAACTACCCTCCATATTGTTTCAATGAAAGGAATTTTGCATATACAAGACAGGAAACATGTAACATTGAAAAATCACTCTAAATGTCTACCAGTGACAACCACCTTAAAAAGTCCTTTAGCATAACACAGAAGTATCCAAATGAACTCTAAGGCCAAAGAATCAACCACAAAATTCCAGCACTTTTTTCCAACAAAATACCCACAGAACTACAAATTGAAAACATAAAACCATTTTAGCATCTCTCTCTATTGGTTCCAAAAGTTCTAAAATTAAAACTTTTGTTTGGAGATCCATGAGGCAAACCCAACCTTCACCAACACATAGAATACTAAGCAATTTGTTTCCCTCTTTTTCTAACTCATTTTCCAACTATTTTCACTTAACTTCAAAGATGCAGTTATGAGCAATTTGGTAACCATAATTAAAAAAACACACTTCTAAATGATACCTGAAGCACAATCTCGTTTCTTTTCAACTTAATTAACTTTTTCCCTTCACTATTGGTTGATAAGTACTGGCCATTGGCAGTTGAAGTTGATAGACTGTAACCTTGTATGAGCTTCGCTATTCCAATTTGGTTTCCATGAGTAGCAAACATCAAAGATGAATCTACATTCACAGAAATCACTTTCAATACTTAATGCTATTCTAATTTCAACAAGTGACAACTATGTGTCTGTTAACGGTTAAATAAATGGATTCACATATGGTTGAGATATTCAAGCACCTAATGGAGTAGAAAAGATACGATCAACTTCAGTTTCAAACATATACGGTATTGGGCCACGAATTGACCCAACAGTTGTCTCTGCAGTTGCAGTTGGGTTCTCTTCAAAAACATTTTCATTGTCCTTAGCTTCTTGAGAGGCCCCTCCTGGTAGAGTATATACACTCAATACTGTTTTGTCATCATCAAGGATTGCAAACTGATTTTCATTGGGGCCAACAAATCCTGCATCTCGACCTACAAGACAGATACTTGAATTATTAAAATGTAACAGATGACCGAAACCTGACTGAGAAAAAAGCTTACTCCAGTTAGAAATACCTTTTACTGTGCTGCTTTTACTGTTTGCTACTTGTGCATCACTATTTTCCCAGTAAAGCACAACTTCATTTGTAGCACCACTAAATTCATAAACTACAAGAAATAACCGCTGCCTTTTACTGTGTATCAGGTATTTTGCTCTGTACTCCACATTTCCAGGAATCTATAGAAAAATAATGAATAACATTACAAGGATGAATTTTCCAAATTTGCATAATTTTTCAGTTGAAATATATAAATACTTCCAGCATATCAATATTATGAAAAATGAAAATCTCCACAAAAAATCACAAATACAGAATGATGTTTGTCAAAAATATCTCTGTTACCGAAGTATATAGCTTCCGGTAGATAGTGTCAGATCCAGAAGAAAGATTATGTGCCATAAGGTTCAGTCCATCCATATAGTATGCCCTGACAGGATAATGCAGAACTCGGTTTGCTTTACTAAAGAAATTTAGCTCCAAATGAAAAGGCTGGCAGTGCACAAATGGTGTCAGTTTATTGAACAGAAAATATAACAAACTTTTCAAAACAAACTGTTACATGAATCATACCTCGTAAACTGGAAAGTCCTTCAGATGATGCTTGTTATCAAGAACACTGATAAGAGGCAAGCGTGATATAGGAGAAATTTTTGCATGGCCCTCCATAAAATGCTAAAAAAATATGTAAAGGTATCATTCAGAAATAATTGACGTAAGAAACTCTTAGAATATTTATCCTATTTATCATTCTTATAATATTTACTCTATTTATCATCATTGTAGTGTGTCTAATATACATAGTAGTAGTACCTAGGTATGCACCTAGGTCAAGGGGCAGACCTGTAATCTTTCATGTACTTTTGTATCAAAACTTTCTTATATATAGAATGAGAGAGAGGGATCTTTCAAGTCCTCTACAATTTTTTTACAGTTTCAATCTCAAGTTGGTATCAGAACGGGTCGATCCTACTCTGGTTTCTGTCTCGTAGCATATGTCTTGTGTTGTTTGTAGTTGTCTGCGGTTGTCCAATCCCTATCTGCAGTTATCCATTGCAGTTTGAAGCTCTTCAATGTTGTCAGCCACTGTTCTTCACTATTTCGCCGTTGTCCACCACCGTCCGCCACCGGATCTGGTTCACCTCTCCATGCGATGACCACCCACGCCAGTGCCAGGGTCCCGTTCTCCTTCACGCGCCGCTATTCACTCCATCTTTGTGCACCGTGAACAAGCGCATACTATTCATGCGCCGCCCTCTGCTCGTCTGATCGCCATCACGACACCTCCACAGCGGTCACCGGTCCTTCCTCTCCCCATTCTGACCCTCAAAACTCCTCTTCGAAAGGGTCCCGAAGCTTCCCTTGAAGAAAGTTTGTCTAAACCCTTAGGGTTTTCTAGCTCCTTGCTGTTGCAGTTTCTTCTTCTTCAGAAATGGCATCTAGCAGTACTCTTTCATTCTCCGAAAGTCCATCAATTATTTCCTAGAAGCTAAATGGAAAAAATTATCTATCATGGTCTACTGCCATTGAAATGTGGTTCTTTGGGCAATGACATTATGACCACCTTGAGCAAGATGGAAGCCATGTGCCTGCAGAAAAAGCTGATCAATGGAAACAAGCAAATTTCCAGTTGTGTGCTCTGTTATGGCAATCAGTGGAACCCAAACTTCTTATATTTTGAGAGCTTTCAAAACTTGTCACTACTTTTGGAAGAAAGCTCAAATCATCTATGCCAACAATATTCAAGGTCTCTATGACACGGCAATCAAGCTTGCATCTCTTAAAATGGCAAACCATGATATGGTGTCCTTCATGGTTAAAGCTCAATCTGCTGTCGAAAAACTAATGATATTTTAAGAAGCGGACTCATTTGAGGATATCAAGAAGAAACTAGACAAATATTACATGGTGTTAATCCTTTGTACCCTACATCCAGATTTTGATCATATCAGATATCAACTTCTGACAAGTCATGAGGTCCCCTTCATGGAAACATTGACCACTCGCCTTCTCCACGTCCCAGTACCTCAAACTCAAGAAGCGCATGAACAAGTGGAACCATTTGTCATGGTTGCCACACGAGGAAGAGGAGGACGTAGTACTAGAGGAGGAGGATGAGGAGGTCAGGGACGTCCTCAATGCACATACTGTAAAAGGATAGGTTACACTCAAGAGAATTGCTACTCCTTACATGGTTTCCCTTCCAAAACCACCAATATTTCGAAGACCGAAACTTCCACTTAATATCAAGAGTATATCTAAGGTTAAAGTCTAACAGCTTGGCACAGACATCTCAATTTCACAGTACATCAACAACTTGCATTTCTCAATCCATGGAAGGTCAAAATTCATGGGTAATTGACTCAGGTTCTTCTGATCACATTTATCGTAATACCTCTTTGTTCTCATCCATTTCCTTTCGAGAAAAGCCTCATTTCATAACCCTTGCAAATGGACCTAAAACTTCCTCAAAAGGAGTCGATCATGTTTCCTTGTCTCCCTCTCTCAATCGAAACTTTGTCCTTTATGTCCCTAATTGTCCTTTTAATTTAATTTCCCTAAGCCAGTTGACCAAAATGTTAAATTGTTCAATAACCTTTGATCACAAATCTTTTGTTATATAGGAGCGTGGTTCGGGGAGAGAGATTGGAGAAGGATATGAAGTTGGAAAATTATACCATTTTGGATCTCATCCAAGGGTGTCTTGTGTTGCTGCTCCTAATCCTAAAGTGTTACATGATCGACTTAGTCATCCTCATTTGTCCAAATTAAAAAAGATGTGTCCTGAATTAAGTGGTCTCCAGACCTTAGATTGTGAGTCATGTCAACTAGGAAAACATATTAGATCTACCTTTCCAAAAAGTCTCAATCAATATGTAATTCTAGTTTTTCAATCATCCATTCTAATATATGAGGACCTAGTCATATCTCCTCCTTTGGTTTTAGATGTTTTGTTACCTTCATTGTTGAATATTCAAGATGTACTTGAATACATTTGTAATAAGCTTAGTGCATATGACATATATACTCCAGCTTGAGGGAAAGTGTTTAGAATATAATTAGCTATTACAGATTTGTATGAAATTAATCGTTACATAATCTAGGAAATTAGGATGATTGATTCTTAATTATTAGGTGTTTTTATTATAATTGATTATGTAAAATAGTATAAATACATACGGTGTGGTATGCATCAAACATACTATACATTTAGAACATATACAATTCTATATATACTATAAACGTATTTGAGCATA
Source organism: Vigna umbellata (assembly GCF_029865625.1). Lineage (NCBI taxonomy): Eukaryota > Viridiplantae > Streptophyta > Magnoliopsida > Fabales > Fabaceae > Vigna > Vigna umbellata. Next base: position 89,680,536 of record NC_142165.1, on the reverse strand, counting down.
TCATAACCTATATTTTTCAAGATGACACGAATTGTCGTGTCAGATACATGTACCTGATACTCGTATAGTATTCGTGCATCATAGATACAAAAGCCAAACTTTTGTGGCAACAGTCTATTTTTGTGGTTCTCTGGTGTCAATGGTAGCTGAGAAGGAAAGCTAGAATTTTCAAAGGCACGGTGATCTCAAGAAAATTTGGAATAGGATTACTTTCTTGGCTAGTCTGTGGTGTTTTGCCAACAACTGTTTGGAGTGTGTTCTCTGTTACACATCAAGAGAGATTGACAAGCCTATTAAATGACTTAATTCTAGATGTTTCTTTTGTTATTTCTTAAAGACAACTTATTGTCTTTAGTCTTAATTTGATGACAGCACAAGATCAGTTCCATATGCAACATAAACTCCAATTCAACAACAACAATAAATAAATAAAATTAGAAACATACACTATAAAGAAAAGCCTTCCTCGCAATATCTGATATTGTAAGATGCCCTTGGCTGCAAGAAATAGTACAGATATCAACAGTGACATAAGATCCTTACGAAAATTAATTGAGCAGACTTTAGGGAAGAATCCAACCATTGTCAAATCTCAAACTGATAACTTAATGCTTAAACTCAACAATTTTTTTACCAGAAGACTAAATTTCGAGTGTGGATAGTGATTATGAAATAATAGATTATCTTGGACCCAACAATTAGACAGGAGCAGCAACTGATCCCACCAAGTCGTCCCTAAGGTAGCATGAACAGAACAAAATAGGACCAAATGGAATGGAACACCGTTGCTTTGTTTATTTAGAACTATATTTGGTATGCATAGAACAAAATATAACAGTGTCCTTTTTTTGCATTTGGTGCCTACTCAATAGAATAGAACACTCTTTTCAGTTATATATGTTTCGGTGCCAAATTGAGTTAACGAGACTCATTACAGGTTGGCTCACTTTTTGGTGAGCCAAATATTTTGTAATCCAATTCGACCTAACACAAATTGATGGATTAAATGAGTTGACTTATTTAAAAATGTTTTAATCCAATTTATTTTATATATTTATTGCAGTACAATCAAAACGGATTAACTCGGCTCACTTTTGTATAACAATACAATCAAAGTGGTCACATATTTCTCTAAACATGATTATAAAGATAGAAATTGAAAATTAAAGTGTCATATTTTGTCAATAAATAAATTAATCATCCAAACTATTCAAACATTATTGAACAAAAAGATCAAATTGTCAACCTATATAATTATAAGTAGTAAATAATTATAATAAAAATATGAAAAAATGGTAAAAAAAACTAAAAAGTTGTTAGTGGGGTACAGGTCAACTTACCTTTAACCCAACTTGAACCCACCAAGTCGGGTTCAATTTAACTCACATTTAAAAAAAATATATTTTCCAATTCAATCCGACCTGAATCCGTGGTGAGTCAGATTAGTTCATGGGTTTAAATCTATTTTGGCATCTCTCTCTCTCTCTCTCTCTCTCTCTCTCTCTCTCTCTCTCTCTCTCTCTATATATATATATATATATATATATATATATATATATATGTATCTCCATCTTATTTAAGGTTCAGTAAAAATCAAATAGAATAGACACTCCTTTATGTTCCACTTTACAATGATCATAATATAATAATTTGAAAAGAATGTCATAGGCTACTGTAACAACTTATGCATATATGACAACTTAATGCAACAGGAAGAAACAAATTTAAAAGATATTATAAAAAATAGTCATTAATAAAAGTACTGGTTTGATTTTAGAACATAAATGCATACAACAATTGAATACAAAAATAAATACTCTAACATGTAAATATAAATGTATTAGGTAAGAGATGAGAGAAGTGAGCATCAACTGTATTATTAAAACGGATAGTTAAGATTAAAATTCAAGAAAATAATCTTGACCATCTCTGTATGTTTGTTTGATCAAGATTTACTTCTTTTACCTCATGCTGTCACTACAATATATACGTATGTGTGTGTGTGTGTGGTAAAAACAGTCCCCGTTTTAAGAATGTAAGAAATATAAGTATAAGTCATACAACCATACATTATGATCAAGATTAAAAATTAGTTAGTGACCGTAAGACTACTTAAGAAAACTATGTGCATTTATCTTTTAATCCCAACCATTAAAACATGATTCCATTGTCTACATCTATTGTTTTCATTTCTCACAGTAGCAAGAGTTTTCACTTGAGACGTTCCTCCTAGATTTTGGGCTTAAGGTGTAACTTAACCTCAAAATCAATGTAAAAGTTGAGGACTGAAAAAACTTTATTAGAACCGACAATTAACCATATCTCTATATGATACAAGATCTCAACCCCTTAAGAGCTTACATCCCAGCAGCACACTCCAGAGACAAGCAGAGGTGCTTCCTCAAGTACATAAGAGCCTGCTGCCATGGGTCAGCGGTAACAATGGCTGAACCAAAAATTGCAGTACACGTGTAAAACAAAAGGCAGAAGATTGAACAAGAGTAGCTCCGCAACCACAACTGAACTGAACAGTAAGTAATCCAATTGGATTTTCCATGACAATGAGTAGAATATGTAAGGCAAACAAGATCAATCCCTTAGGATCAACTCATCTATGAAAATGATATAACCAAATTAGAGTATATAAATGGGGTTCAATTCATTCTATGAGCTTGATTTTCAAGGTGAGTCACGGAAACAAAATTGAAAGATGATATTATAGAGCATATCCTAGTTGTTGTTGGACATATTCAACAATCTACAGATTCTCAATCTTGCAAACTTAACACGCAACTCAAGATGTGTCCACACCATAGTGACATTGGCTAATGATATAACCAACTTAGTGCTTGCGTGCGTGTAACAAAACAAATCAGAAAATTTACAGTGCAGTATTTCAAATTTCACTAATTAAAGCACAATATTTCAACAACTTCAATACTACTAGATTTGTTGACCAAACCCTACGCTGATATTGGTATCAAGTTCCCTAGAAGGATAGCCAATCAAGACCAAACTCTTCAGAGTAGAATAGATATAAGCCTAAGTGGTTTAAGAATAGAATAGATATAAGCCTAAGTGGTTTAAGAAAAAGTTCTAATTCCCATTTCCCATATTCACTTTATTTCCTGTTTTAGAAGAGGAAATGGTAGAAACAAAATGAACTTTGAAAACAAAGTAACACATTTTGTAATTATTAATCAAAACATGAAACCAAACAAAATACAAAATAAGCCAAACACAGAAGAACCCTTTTCTAACTTACCCTTTAAGATGATGCTCTTGTAGTTGAGATTGAAGTTGATGGTCTGCTAACACTCCAGAAGAACCCAAGGCAGAAAGTTTTTCCCTTAAAACAGATGCTGCAAAGCACTTCTACCATCAGCATATCTTTAATGTTAATTATATACAAAAATAAAAGCAATTACCTGAAGATCCTCGTGCACTTTGTAAAACTGCAAAAAGTTGCTTTCTCCCTTCTCTACTGTATCTGGCCCTATTTTTTGAGCTGTCGGCTATTGTCACATTCTGTTAAAATAAACACCAATTTATCTTCCACATTCACATACAAGCAAGGTATAAACAAAGTAAGGTAGCACGTAACTGCAAAAACTAGTGCTGCTAAATTAAATTTTGGATGAAACTCTAAAGCTTTGATGCGTGGCAATGGATAAACTGTTTCTCCACCCTGTTGAGAAAGGATTCGAGGGATATCAATTGATTCAATAGCTGCATCATAATTTAATACATGTTAGCCAAACACTTATAGAAAAAAGAGTACAAGAATGAAGTATGACTAGTGTTATTATGTTCCTCACTATATATCTATCTATTAAAACATTCTATAACAACAAGGAGAGAGGAAAAGTAGAAGCAGAAATATTCTGCATTGTAATTAAAATAAGCTATCAAAATTCAACACCAACAGGAAGTCATCAGGTTTTCAGGGTGAAGGCAGGAAGAGTCAATATAGCCAACCTGCAGGCTCAAAAAAATTAGCCTGAGTAGGAGGTCCATTAGGATTAACTGCAACACGTGTTTCCCAAACATGAAGATTTCCATCCTTAGATAGAGTTACAAGTAAGCGCAACATGGGGAGCCAAGCAACTGATGTTATAGGATGAGAACCAACTTGTTTTCTGAAATTTCAATAACAAAAAATGATTACATATAACCATAACAACAAGCCTAAACTCAAATATCTACATATAAACTCAGGATAATAATAAATAAGAAACCATAGGTGACAATGATACTAAGCCTCAGTCATGGTACAAGAAAAAAAGCCGATCATAGTAAATTACACTCACATTCCAATCATAATAGGTCTCTCAGTTGATACATCCCATACCAGAAGTGTACCTCGTCGATCCCCAACAAAAATCCATTCCAGAGTTGGATGAAAGGCAAATGCACCAGCACCAACAAGCTTTATGGTATTGTCAACTGAGTAGTAAAAACAATATAAATACAAAAAATATTAATATAAAGCATGCCTACAGGAAATGAATATGTAAGAAATCATCTTACGTTGTAGTGTGTAATGAACAGCATAGGTATGAATATTATAAGCTCGAATCAAACCTTCTGCATAAGCAACATACTGTGATGGAAAAACAATCCAGTCAAATTCAAAAAACATAGGATTGAAGTATATCATTAGCATAAGAAACTCATCACTAGAAGTGTCTTACACCAGAACAACATCACATGTACTTACAAGAAAACGTAATCTCCTAAAATGATGCACACTGAAAACATTACCAGTACGGGGAGACGAGGGTGACAAGCAAGGTTGACAACAGGCTTCTTCAAGTCTGTCTTAATTTTTGTGGGTGCTCTACCACCTTCTACAGTTCCAACAACTTCATTTGTGCAAAAAAATATTTAATAGAAACAATCACCATTAGTAACCAAACTAGTACAAACATATTTGTTTAAACACATTATAAGGCATATCCAACCTGTCACACTCATTCGTTTATGAAACCCAAAGAAAACAACAGGTTGTAGTGGGGTCAAAGCCATATGAACTTCTGTATCAGAAGAAATTTGCTCTGTCTTCTTCTCTGGTGAATGTAATACACATGTTTGCTCTAAGTCAAAATCACAAGACCGTATTGTACAATCCTACATATGTAAAAGAAACCAACAGGCATGATAAGAAGAAAAGAACAACCCAATCACAATATATAAACGAATACAGAATACAATTGAGGGGCATAGCTAAAAAATAAAACAGGAATAGCAAGTGGTCTTGCTTCCCAAGACCTAAGTAACAGAATATGAAACAAACGAAATTCATAAAAGATTGAAACGGATAAGAAAAAAAAAGTTCAAATGAATAGGAGAATCTGTGTTTAAGCATTTTTTATATCTAAATGAGCAGTAATATTAAAATCAAAGAATAATTATAAACATTCTTTTCAGTGAAACTTCTTAATTTTAATTTTTTTTTCTGGATTTCATCAAGTCAAATGCTTCATCAGTTCAGTAAGATCCTAATTCCTAAAATGTTGTCCACATCATCCACAATACATCCATCAAGATTTTATTTGCATATTACCACCTCTACAGCAAAAAAAATCAGAAAATAAAATCCTGAACATTTGTGTGCAAGAGAGAGAAAATTAATGGTTCTGAACAAACCACAATCTTTTTGCAAAACTACATCCTTCCTTCATAGTGAAAGCATGTCTACACTTTCCACTAAGAATTTCAGACACAGCAAAGGGATTATTTTGATGGAGGAATGAGGGCACATGAAAAGTTCAGGTATGATCAACCTGGAGGATTGCAATCACAGTATGCCCACTTGTAGGACTATAAGACATTCGTACAACAGGTGCCCCAATGTCAAGAGCGGAAATCTTGCTTCCTGTTAATGCATCAAATTCTGCATACATTGAAACAACCATCAAGTAAAACAGTTAAACCCAAATCAAGTCAACACACAAGGAAATGCATAAGGAAACAGCAATAAGTCCACTCAACTCAAACTCAAACAAGACTTTTAAATATCGGAAAACACTTTATTTACACAAGACAACAGATTGATTAGGATCCCGACTAAATTTAAAAAAGAAAAGACAATAACATATGCATTACTAAACCCATATTTTCTAAAAGTAGTTGACAATGACAGCCATTCGTAACCTACAAAGCTACAAACAATAGTTCAGTCTCTTATGACATTGTTGCACTAATCTATTTGTCCTCTAATCGACATAAGATAAGAGGATTTGATCTCTAAACATCTAAGATTTATTTTCTTGCAAATCCTATTTCAGTTTCTCACTTCATTTCACAGCAATGCTTCCTGCCCTGTGAATAAATTCTTGTGATAATCATGCACTCCTTCCTGACCAAATTCTTTGTTCAGACTACTGTTCTTGATCGGATTAAAACCAATGATTTACTTCAGATTCAAAGATCCCTAAGTTTATCTCCTGATTGTTGTGTAATGTGGACAGCTATTTGTTCTTGCATTGTTTGGCAGCTTCATTTTTCTAGAAAAATGACTTGGCTTTGGTGAACATCAGGTTTATCCCAAGAATCTTCAGCAGCCTTCTGCGCATTATTGTCAAGGATTCAATAACGCTAGGCATGCTGTAAAGAGTTAATATTGTTCTGAGTTGGCTATTTTTTGGTGTATTTTATTAGAAAGATATGCTAGAATTTTCTCTCGACTCTTTTATCGAGCTCATTAGGAATCAAGAAGTTTACTACCTTCTTTGCAGTATTGCATTTATATAGGAGTATATTTCATAGACCCTCCTCAGGTGTCTGGCATGCAATATTGCATGTTTTTCATCCATTTTTTTTATCTTTTCATTTTTTGTGACATCTTTTTTCCTTGAGGATATTTTATCCTTTGCATTTGAATCTTTCTCAACTTTCATAATAAATCATTTGTTTATAGAAAAAACATTTGGTTACATGTCTGCTTGTCAAACCAGACCCAACATGACCCTTGTGGGACTCATCTATTACATGCATACATCCAATATTTTAAATTTTTTCAGCTATGGTTATGTTATAATACACCATTGACACTTTTAAAATTTGACAATAGAAGGTAAAGGTTGAGTCTGATTCACATTAAGCAACTTTCTTTATAAAAAAAAAAAAAAAGAAGCATATATATATATATATATATATAGTTAAATATGTTTGTAGTCTTTGAATTTTGACGTGAAATTAGAATTTGTTCCTGCCTCAAACTTTGATACATTTTGGTCTGTAAACTTTAAAGATGAATGGATATAGTCCTTTCAATCCAATTAAGTTAAAATTTTTTTATATGTGTCAAAAGTTTTTCATGTTAGTATTTGAGTTGTTTACTCTGTTTGACACATTTTCGTTTCAATGTCATTTGTTGAACGCATTTGACATGTTAAATAAATTTAGCAAAATTGGGTTGAATGGACTATATCTATTTATTTTTAAAGTTTGGAAACCAAAATGTATCAAAGTTTCGAACAAGGACGAATTCCAATTTTATTTCAAAGCTCATGAACTAAAGACATACTTAACTCATATATATATATATATATATATATATATATATATATATATATATATATATATATATATATATATATATATATATATATATATATATATATATATATATGTATACATATATATATATAGTACTTTTCCCTTTATGCATAATTATTCCTTCTTTACATTGGCTAGGTCTATTAGGACAGGTTGATCTCAACTTTATACTAATCTATAGCTTTATTTCTATGATTTTAAAAAATTGATTATTCATTTAATTAGAGAACATTTATTAGAAATTAAATATTTGCCCTCCCTTCCCTTTTTTCCTCAAAAACCTCACTCCTCAGCATATGCTTATGAATTTCCTTTTGAAAGATGTAAGGAGAAATTATCTATATGTTGTTCCAGAGGGCTCAGTAATAGCAAGTGTTGGCAACAAGGTTTTAAAAATAGGCGCACAACAGGAATTTTGGCTGAGATGTTAAACATCATGACAAAGCCATGACACAATTGTAGACCTTTATAGGAAAATATGACATATACCAAAATATTACAAATCTAGGAGCTTGTGTTCGTTTGAGAGAGAGAGAGAGAGAGAAAGAGAGAGAAAGAATGTATGCTTCATAGTTCAAACTTGGATGCGGTAATATATGTAACATGAGGTGATAGTATCTGCTTCATAGTTCCTAACAAGTTGATTATAGATATACAGTAAAAAAGTAGTTAATTAACAACAGCTCAGGTATCACGGATCAAATCAACATAAAAAGTAGTTTCTACTGGTGCGTGCCTTCAAAAACTAAAGTTTCAATTCAAATTAAGCCGCAGGAGCATTCATCAAACAACAAATATATATATATATATATATATATATATATATATATATATGAGCGTTTGAGTGTCTGCTTCATAGTTCATTGTACGTGATTGTGAATACACAGCAAAACCGTTGTTAATTACCAACGGCTCAGATGTCACGGATCAAATCAGTACACAAGATTACTTCTACTATAGTGCGCGCCTTAATAAACTAGTGCTTCAAGTCCAAGTACCATCAAACGACCATAACAAGCACACAGTTAAACAAACTGAATTGCGAATTAACAAGGTAAACTAAGTTCCAGGAATCGAAGAGGTACGAAAAGAGATAGTGGTTGGTGTCTCACCGACGATGTAGGTTCCTATGGCGACGGCGACAAGAGCTTGGTGAGGATGGAAGCAAGCAGCGTGAGGCTGCAGAGGCCTAACGCCACGGCCGACGTGGCGCAGATCCAGGTGCTGCAGCGTCGTCCACTCCATGGATCGCGTTCCCAAACCAGCAACACTACTTCACCACATTCAAATCTTGTTTGCGCTTTTCGAAAACGTGAAATTGTGCTTTCCAATGCTGCAATTATCGATCTGCAATGGAGTGTGGAGAATCCAAGGAAAGATGAGCAGTGAGATCGCGGGACCGGGCGAAGTTGGGAAAAGCCTGGTGCAGAAGCTGGAGGTGGTGACCAAATGAGACGAGAGAAAGAAAAATGTTTTGATTTTCAAAGAAAAATGTTTTGATTTTCATACGGGGTCAAGCGAATTTCCTTACCGGGCCTGATCCTGTCGGGTGGGGGAGTAAGGGCTTTTCTTTCTGCACCTCCTAAATTAAGGAATACCCTTTTTTACCTTTATAAATTTATAACAAATTATAAATTATAAATTTATAATAAAATAGGACAAGTCTTCACTTCATCCTTCTACGCGCCCATCCAAAACTTTCTTCATTTTCATTTTGTTTTATCATAGTTATTTTGTTAATGTGGAAATTGAATCCATCATTTTTCTCATTCTTGTTTTAAATCAAACAAATTTTTAGTGTCTTGGTTCACCATTGAAGCTCTTTAAGTTATAGAACATCTGTTTCAGTTTCTTCATCATCGATTGAATAGAGGAATAGGTTTTGTTTTTGTTTTTGTTTTCTTATCATCTGTAGTGTTTTGGGTAAGACATGAGTATAGGCTCATTGTAGGGTTCTAATAGGTTCGATCTAGAATGTTTTACCAAATCCAAAAAGATATATGAAAATCAACCATTCAAAATGTGGGACGAATGTCTTACCACTTAAAGAGTTTCAATGATGAATCAAAGCAATGAAGAAAGACTCAACAAAGACATAGAAGAAACCAAGTTGAAGAAAGGTTTCAGTGCAAAAAGGAAGAAGGTGGAGTGAAGACTTGTCCTATTTTATTATAAATTTATAAGGGTAAAACTAACTTTTCCTAATTTAGGACTGCAGCAAAAAAAAAATTTGAGAGCAGGAAGAAAAGAGGGTGGAGTAAATAAGCCGCTTCTATCGAGGAGCAGGCCCAATCAAATATAGCTAGGGAGATTCTAAATGGGCTGACAATTTCTTTGAGCACTCTGATTCTTTCTTCTTGCACTTTTATAAGTGTAGATAAGGTCCAAATTACTAATAAATTACAAATAATTTTGGTTGCATAATTCCAAAATTAATTATAAATTTGTGCAACTCAGAATTTAAAAACTTGTTACAAATTGTATAAACGAATATGTACTTAATATTGTACAATTGGGTTTCAAAGGATATAATAGAAAATGTATTTTATATTGTAAAACTTAAAATTCAATAAATTTTAAATTATTTAGTTAAGAAATTTTGGATATACTATCTCACCTATACATATATTTACAAAAATTGTAATATAAATATATTGTACAATTGGGTTTCAAAGGATGTAATATAAAATGTATCTTAGATTGTCAATTTATAATATATTTACAAAATTTGTAATTCAAAAAAATTAAATATAAATAATTTAAACTTTTTCAATACTAACTCTAGGCGGAGATTCAATAAAAAACCATGAATGTAGGAATAGATCTCTTATAAATATATTTTTATGTTTATGTTTATCAGATTTTCCAAATTTAGAATTCAAATTTATTATGTTTCGAAGGTTTAATTAAGTTTTTAGTTCATAATAAAATTTGGATGTCTTCAGTTTAATCTTTAATAAACTTTTGAAAGTCTAAATTATTTAATTTTTCTGTTGTTAATGGAATGACGTGATTATTATTTTATTATATTATTTTACTTATTTATTATCATAATTGTATTTATAGAGTCAAAGATATTTTTGTAAAGTTTTCTTTTATTTCACAAAGTTTTATTATTTGATAGTCGTTCTTCAAACATTTTTTTTTGTCGTCTATGAAATGGTAGGATGTTTACAAAAAAAAATTAACATTTAAGTTGGTGTTTTGGGTCAAAAATTCTTGTCAATTTTGGATTAATGTAAAACTAAAGTCAAAATATGATTAAAATAATATTTATTGAGGTGTTTTGCTAATTATGGATCATCATTTGAGTGGACCTCAATATAGGCCCATTGGCTCATAGGCTCATAAGTTCAATGATGATCTTATTCGTGATGATCTCTAACCATTTTTTTACTAAGTTACCTAGTGTGTGGATGTCTTCGACAAACAAAGAAATGTACTAACATGTGCCACCCCACTCTAGTGAGAAACGTGCTTTATCAAATAATGATGTTTTTGGGAATACTGTACTCAATATTTGGTTATTGGTGTCTAATGTGTGACATTAAACTTGCCCTTTTGGGTGTGTAGCTCTTAGTATCAAGTAGATAGTTTATCATCTTCAAAGTATTCGATATTTGGCATGTGAGCTCTACTAGCAAAAAGATACTTTATATGCGGTATCATATTGATGTTTGGTTAGTCAATCATTTTAAGGTTGTATTTGATAGAGTCGAAGAAGCTTCAGTTACATACATTACAATATGTTATTTTATAAATTTTTAATATTCACTTATTTAATAATTTTCATCACTAATTTCAACTACATCTACATTGCAAAACGGGAATATATTGAATGACTTTTTTTGGAAAAAGATAACCTAACTTTAGATAACTTTGTTCAATTCTTAAATGGTTTCTTTTATTGAAAAATTGAAATTGGTCATTCGACACATTAAAATTAACTAAAATTTCAGTTGCTTTTTTCGAAAATAAGTCTTTGAATTCGTACCCTGTGTAAAATTTGTAGTATTTTATACCTAGACTCCAATTGCATTAAAGAGAAACCTATTTTTAGACTCTAATTGCATTAAAGAAAAACCTATTTTCAAATATTGTGAATTGTTCCTACAGCTCATTGTACAAGATAACGTCAGATCAAACTTCTTCTTCCACCTAGAGACGACAACAAGTTAAGTATGGGTACTGTCTAATCACTATATGTCTCGCCTAAAAAGATTTATTTCCTGAAAAAATACCCAAAGGCTTTATTTATATTTATGGATACCCATGGACATTTTTATATTTTATAATTTTAATTTTAAATAAATTATTTAAAATGAAATAATTAAAATATAAAATTAAATAAAAAAATTAAAGTACAATTTAAATTAAATTTCTCACTAAAATATTAATATAATACAAATTTTAATTAATTGCACCAAAATATAAATTTTAAAAAATAACTTCAACATTGTAGGTCTAACTAGAAAATAAAAATACATAAAATCAAAATTTAAACAATAATAAATATTTCTTTCACTAGTAACTTTATTTTGATCATTTTATTAAAAAAAGTTACAATAATAAAACTCGCTAATAATTATTTATCAAATAAAAATATAAAAAAGATAATTATGAGTGAGTAGCGAGTATCCCTTGGTAAGATGTCATGAATCATGATATTCATACACATTCCATTAATAAACAGGTAATAAAATACACGTATTCATTATGTGTGGATATTAATTAAGAATATTTATTAGTGTCCATCATGGATTTTACTTATGGAAATTTGCGGATATCAAGTTTTTTGTCAACCTTATACTCACCCTATAAACCATGCCGTAGTTTCAGGTGCTTTCACTTATGTAAGAAACTTTTCATTTTAGTTCTCACTTCCATTTTTCACACGCACACCTACAAAGTATGAAGCTTAAATACAAATGCTTCACATATTTTTCCACGACACAAAGTTGGGAATGCAACAATATTTTAGAGGTTTTTTATGTTAAAGAGAATGGGAATGGAACAATATTTTAGACGTTTTTTATGTTAAAGAGAATTGCATTGTTCACGTATAGTTTTTCTCGTAGTTGACCTCCATGACAACATTGTTAAAGACTCCGACCTTTATGGAAACTTTTGTATCTTTTCTTTACTGACCAAGGGTTGATCAAGAAATCTTCCAGCAAAGACATTGTGGATGAGGTTGAAAATTTATTAATGCTATGTTGTAATAATAAAAAAGAATATTATAGTAGTTGAAACTGTTGGGTCTATGAGGAAGATGTTCACTGAGGAGATACAACACCAATGAGATATAGGTCCAATCACATAAGAGATTGACACCACTCTCTACCCAAAACCTTAACACAATGAGTTAATGGATCTTCAACATTATGTGGTGTTCTACTTTTTCGTTTCTATCCAGTGTAGGACGTAGACTCACACTTGGAATCCTAACAATCTTCTGTTTCAAGGGTGAGTCTCTTCCACATATGTCTCCTTTATACCGTCGTTCATCTTAACGGGACACTCTTACTTGAAAACATTTGTCAGCAAGACTTTCGATACATGGACCATTATACTCATCTGAGCCTAACTTGACTATGAAAACACTTGTTGGGTATATCAGGGAGGAGGTTTGCTGAGGAGATTTAAAATCAATGAGATCTTAACTCAACCACATAAGGGATTGACACCACTTTCTACCCAAAACCTTAAGACAATGGGTTAATGGATCTTCAAACTTGTATGATGCTCTACTTTCTCATTTCTACTCAATGTGGAACTTAAACTCACACTTGAAATCCTAACAATCTCCCTTTTTAAAGGTGAGTCCCTTCGACATTGGTATCCTTTCCAACGGAAGCATTTGAGTATCCTTTTTGTACCGTCGTTCATCTTAACAGGACACGCTTACCTGAGATTCGAGTCCAATCATATAAGGGATTGACACCACTTTCTACCAAAAACCTTAAGGCAATGTGTTAATGAATTTTCAACCTTATATGGTGCTCTACTCTCTCATTTCTACTCACTCACTATGTAACTTAGATTCACACTTAGAATCTCATGAAAATTATCAAATAAATGATAATGAAATTATAAAATTATAAAAATATAAATTTAAGAAATTATAAAATTATAAAACTAAAAAACTATATAATTATAAAATATGAAGCTATAAAATTATAAATTCTAAAACTAAAAAAATATAAAATAACATGGCACAACCTAATCAAAGTTATGAAATAAGATTTGACTCATGTCAACCCGTTAAAAAAAATAACAGAACTCAGTTGAAAAGTTTAATTTTTATAAAATATTATTGGAAAAACATATCCAAATTTATCATAAACATAAAATTTAACTATACCTATTTCAAAATACATTATTTGAATGAACATTATCATCGTATATAATTACCGAATCGTTATCAAAATATACGAATTATGTTCCAATTTTTTTAAAATATATATTAATATATAATTATATTCTAATACATTATTCTGGAATTGATATTCCAAAATACCAAAAATATGATCAGAATATATACAAACATGTTATGGATTATTCAATCTTTAAACTACATTATTGGAATAGAAACTATCCGAGTTTTCCATTCTTAGCGCAACCAAGCGAAGAGAATGACAATAAAGAGTAAGTATAGAAATTTAGGTTTGTTTTAAGGTTAGAAAAGTGCGTAAAACGATAATAAAAATATTTTGAACTAAAATAATGAAATTACGCTTAGGATGTAATTTAATTAAGGATTAGTTATTTTTATAAATAAAAGTATTATATAATTAATTTTGAATTGTTGTTATATTATTTTGTTTTTTCTCCTGGGAGAGTGGTTAATTTGTCCTGTATGGGAAAGAATTGTTGGATTAATTATTTAACATGTTAATAAAGAAAGAAAGGAAAATGACGAAAGAATATTGGTGGAATGTGATGAAAATGACAAGTCGTAGATGAAAATAATATTTCCTCTTTATTATTTTATTTTTCTTCTTTGCTTTACTAGCAGTGCACTAAACCAGAAAGCATTCCAACACGAATATCTAACTTCTCTCGTGGCGTGGCTTAAAATTACGAGAACTCCGATTCCGAATTCGCATGATTGCCAAAAAGCAAGAAAAGGAAACATGTCTGAAGGGACCGTAGCTTCAATTTAGTATCAATTTGTTCCTCTGATGTGATCTGAGTACCTATGAATAATAAGTTCTAGCAACAATGATCTTAGATATTTCTATTTTTTCATGTGTTCCAAGTTTTAACGTAGGATGTGCCGAACTCTAGAACATACAGAGAACAGCAAAATGGTACAGCGAGATTGGCTTACTGAGTGAGTTGTGTTTTTTTCCAGATTACTTCGGAGGCAAAAGCATAATGATTGAACTCGCGTGTCTTTTTCCCCATCATGGATTCTGGCTACTGGTCCATAATGTTATTATTATTCTGATCGCTGGGCCAAATAAAAGCATGAAATCTCAAAATATCAATTTTAAAAATAAATTTAAGTCTTCATATAAAATAATATTTATAAATAATACATTGTATTAATATAAACTCTAATTCTTTATTCTGATATTATATTAATAAGCAAGTTTTAAATTTAACTTTTATATATATATATATATATACACGAAGGAAAAAGTGTTCGAGACACTCTCTCTGCACCAGGATTATTCCCAAATCATAATTCTTGCGTTGCAATCATGCTGCACCAGATTCAGTGTGGCCTAAGGCAAATTATTTTTCTATTTCGTAATAATAAACACCATTAAGAATTTAGTAAATAAAAAAAATAAGTTGAACTAACGAAAAGTTTAAAATTGTTCATTGGAGTCTAGAAGAGATTACAACAAACAATATAAATAAAAAATAACGATATCATGACACTTGACATAAGTTATAAGAATAAAATAGTTAAAAAAGTGTAAACTTTTGTATTGTTTAAAAAAAAAATAAAAAATAAGTAAGGATAATGTCAGATGAATTAAAATATTTAGGTATGTCAATGCAAATCAGTAAACTTTACACGTTTTCTATAACATTTCCCATTTTTTAGGTTTAAAAAGTTTATTTTCATTTGATTGCAAGCTTCATTGTAGAAAAACTTATACCCAACTGAACCTGAGAAGCACCTTAATTTAGTGGTTATGATTTTGAGGTAGTTTGTGATCCTTTTTAGCCCTTTAAAACTTGAAAGGTCAATGCAAAAGTAGCACAATTTTATGGTCAAAATAGAATTATATATGTGTAGACAATAACAGAGGGCAGGTGTGTGGAATCTTATTCCAGTTGGGCTACCTAAAATTCCATCTTTATGGATAAACGGGTATCTGTAGCCCTTTTGCTGATATATCTGAAAACTTAAAATGGCCTTTGAAAATAAGCATGTGATTTTTTTTAACATTTGATATTAATATTTATTTTACAATAAATTAGCTTAATTATTTAACGGTATTATAAATATTACAAATAATATATAAATTTACTTATATTTTACTTTTTTAATATTACTGGAACTTAAACATCTCAATGATAAAAAATTTATACACTTGTATTTTGAATGATGTATTTGATTTGAAATTGATTTGATTGAAACAGTGAAGTATGTTTTTAGATTTTGAATAATTTATATTTAAAAGAACTATATTTATTTAATTTTAAAATTTAGAAATTAAAATATATAAATTTTCTAGATATTTGCATCCAAATTTAAGAATGAAAAACATATTTAATTTATATATATATATATATATATATATATATATATATATATATATATATATATATATATATATATATATATATAACAGTTAAGCTACATGTACATACAAGAAAAAACCAATAAATAAAATATTGTAGGTTTCAATCATTGACATAGAATACAAACCAAACTGAATCTATATAGTAATTTAATATCCATATGTTTAAGCACAAGAGTTTACTGAGTATATTTAATTGTTCACCAACTTTTGAAGAAGCTGAGTTCCTTTTGATTCTCTCTCCACTGTAATTCTTCTTCAAAATTTCCTATACATATCATCACAAAAATACTCAAAATTAATATACCAAACTATTCCCATTTAGTATCAAACATTTTCTTACATCATTTATAAATTAAGATTTTCGGATATAACAAAAATGTTTAGAAAAAACTTAAATCTACTTATAAAATGTAACAAGTTATAGAATTAATAAGCATAGAAATGAATACCCCTGATGTGAATGTTGGATAATATACTTGAGTCGTGTTTGTCCAAGTTGTATGATAATATTTGTATGGAGCGAGGGCATGAACCGACAGTTCACATAACCGATACTTTCAGCGAAGTAGTATTGTCTTTGAGTTCCAAGACATGAATGATGTTCTGTTGTGAATAATTATTGAACAGGAACCCCGTGTCTGCAACTAAACACCACATCTGCAATGTTCCTGTAACCGAGCTGGAACTGCAAGTGGTGAGGAATCACTTACTTAATTTACCAACCGCTAATTATCTCTGCCCTTAGCAAACCATTTCAAACCAAATAGTAATAATAGTAATAATAAATATAAATAAAAATGTTATAATAAAAATAATAATTCATGTAATAATTGATAAATGGATTTTAAACCTATTTCAACTTAAAAGTTTATATTGAAGATAAAGTTTATATTCATTTATATATTATAAATTGATTTATCTTTGATGTAAAATTTTCTATACATAATCATGCTAATACATTAATGGATAGTTCAATAGATGATGAATGAAACAATAAACTAAATAAATATCAATTTTACTAAAATGAATTTTTAATCCATGACTATGATAATATATTAAGAACTAAATTTTAAACTAATTCAACACTATAAAATTGGTTTATAAAATAAGGATTATACTTATTTATATATTATAAATTGATTTTATTGAGACTTCTAACATTATAAAAATAAGTCAATATTATTAAAATTTATTATTTTATCTACTATTAAGTTACTATCAAACTAATTATTGATATATAGTATTTCATGCATGAGATTAATATGTTTTGAGAATAATATATTAAAAATTTCATATTAATTAAAAACAAAATCTATTTATGATGTATAAATAAAAAAATGTAAATATTATCTTATAAAATGATTTTATCTTATTAAATTAACTTTAAAATCCATTCAATTACATTATAAAAAAAGAAAGAAATATTTCTCTTTAAAAATATTCTTCCGTACTAGTTACTCGTGACTCGTATCATACATCTTCCTTGTCTTGGTAGCAATCATTTCTTAGTACATGAATAGATTAGAATCAAAATTTGAATAAAAAGAAGTGCATTGTTTCTCTCACTAATAAGAAAAATGAAAAAAATAATATTTCTGGTTCTCTTTAGTCTTTGCATAAAAAAAAGCATAATTTTTTTTGGAAATGAAATGCAGGAACAGATTTTGACATAATATTTGTAGTTGTTTGAAGAGAGATTGAATGGAAGGATGGAGTGAAATTGAAGATGGAATGGGAGGGTTGTGTTGTGTGAGTATTAATGTAGAAAAAAGCAGTAATATTTGTGGTTAGGAATGGGGCAAGTGACGTTGAGAGGAAGTAGTAGTGAAAGAAAGGAGAGTGAGAATGCTGGTTGTAAGGGAGGCAATGATTCAGACACAACCACCACATCTCACACCCTACTACTCATCATCTTCACTCCACTCCACTACTTAAATATCTCACTCATTCATTCCACCAAACCAAACCCTTCCACAATATAATATTCCTTTACACTTCTGTTTCTTAACCCATTCTCATACACTGCACATACAGAGATGCGAAACATGGCCAGCTCCGCTTCTTCACGAGGCATTGCTGCCATCGTCGGTGTCGGTCCCAACCTCGGCCTCTCCATCGCTCGCAAGTTCGCTCACGAGGGCTACACCGTCGCCATCCTCGCTCGTGACCTGGGTCCGTAACCACTTTTATTATTCCTATTATTCTCATATCTTATGCTACCATAGATGCAAATCAACTAAGTAATTTACTATGTACAGGGCGGTTGTCGAGATTCGCCGACGAAATAGCCAGGGAAGAGAAGGCGCAGGTTTTCGCCATTAGAATAGACTGTTCCGATTCCCGAAGCGTGAGAGAGGCATT
The DNA here is from genome assembly GCF_029865625.1 of Vigna umbellata. Lineage (NCBI taxonomy): Eukaryota > Viridiplantae > Streptophyta > Magnoliopsida > Fabales > Fabaceae > Vigna > Vigna umbellata. The sequence goes on along the minus strand of NC_142165.1, from coordinate 89,661,844 downwards.
CGAGGGAGTGCTGTCTCTGGGATTCGTCGAAATTCTCGTTTACAATGCATACCAACCCCTATCTTCTTACCCCACTTCCTTCCAAGACCTTCGCATCGATTCCTTCCACAAATCTCTCGCCGTTTCTTCTGTCGGTGCCTTCCACTGCGCTCAACAGGTACCCACCCTTCTATCGATCCCTCCATCGATTAATCTGGACTCACTGTGCTTTTCTTTCATCACGTTGATTCATGAACTTTATATAAGGTGCTGCCCGGAATGGTTGAAAGAGGAAAGGGAACCCTTCTCTTCACGGGTTGTTCCACTTCTCTCAACGGCATTGCTGGATACTCCGAACTATGTAAATACCAATTATATATCTTTTTTCTTTTTGCACTCTTCTTGTTCTTCTAGAGTAATTAAATTGAGTTGAATTAATTGAATTTGTGAGAACACTGGACCCAATGGGGGAGATGAGACAGGCTGTGGGAAATTCGCTTTGAGAGCACTATCGCAATGTTTGGCCAAGGAATTTCAGCCCCAGGGAGTGCACGTAGCTCATGTTATCATCGACGGCCTCATTGGCCCACCCAGGTTGCTTTCTTTTCTTTACATACACACCTTCATACCTTTCTTTTCTTTTGGCAGCATTGCATACTAATTCTTTCATTTCCTATATATTCATACCAAAATATAAAAAAAAATAGATAATCCTTATACTCTGGAAAGTAGCATATATAGTTTTGCTAGATAGATAGATATATAGTCTGGAAAATGCTTGATAACATGGCATGTAGCAGCTCAACTATGATTGTTTGGTTAAAATCTGATATTTGGAGAGGGTTATACATATAATCCTTTTAATAACTAATGTGTTTACAAATTACACTGCTTAAACTAAGAAACGATGCTAAAGAAAGGAAGTTGAGGTATTGACGGATGAATTTGCATGTTGTGGGGCAGAGGAGGAACATTGACGACGTCATTGCAGAGGGGTAATTCGTCGGGGGAGCAAAGCAGTGGAGTAGTGGGAGGAGGAGGTGAGAGTACAATGGACCCGGACGCACTGGCTCAAACCTTCTGGCACTTGCACGTCCAGGACCGGAACGCATGGACCCAGGAGATGGATCTTCGTTCCCCTTCTGTCAGATTCTTCTAGTCTCTCCTATTAATTTCATGTCCCCCTCAATTATTTCTTTTGCACTCTCCTCTCCTATACTATAGTGTTCAATGTCAATCATTTTTCATATATGATTTTCCAATCACCTGTTGGGGGGGCATCTCGGTGTGTTTGTTTTGCTAGCCAGCTACCTAAATGATGTGTACAGAGATTATAGGTTGTGTCGTTAATTTGGGTGAGTTAAGTAATTACTGTTTTTGTTGTAGAGATTGAGAAAGAAAAAAAACAAGATGAAGAAATGATGTATTATATTAATATATGATGTCAGCATCCCTTTGTGTGCTAATTTGGTTTTGGATTGTTCTCTTTCGTCAGATTATATTTGTCATTTACAAAGTCGTGGTTAATGAGTAATTTGTCCATAGTGGGTCGAGTTGTTTAGGATGGGAGGTATGGGTCCCAGGTGTGGAAAAGTTAAGGGGTGGGATTGGGACATGATTGCATGGATAATAGCAGGAATTCGTGTTCTAATTTTGGACACACAAAAAACTGTGTACGAACGGACTTGCTTGAATCTCTTAAAGTATAAGAATTGAAGGTTCTTCAAGTGGCATTATTTTATTTTGAGGATTTACGATGCTTAATCGGGGAATGCAGAGAATTGTTTGGTTTATGCAAGTGTGTAAGAATGAATAAAAAAAAGTGGGAAAAAGCAAGGTGTTGAATTGATTTTCCAAAAATAATGGAAATGAATTGGTGATGGGTGAAAAAGCGAGTGAAGAATGCATTGACAGCTAGAAGGAATAGGAATAGAAATAGGAACAGTAGTTGATGACGAGAAGCAGGGTTCCACCACATGAAATGGTTGCGTTGCATGATTGGAGATGCTTTTGTATGTTTGCAGAAGCATATGATATGATATGATGATTGGTAAGGTAGCTATGAATCATGTCATATGCCAGGTCCCCAACTCGTATCTGAAAAGTTTAATTACAGCAACGTGTCATGCCACTCTCTCCACAATACCCTCATTAATGCCGCTGTTGACTTCTCAACTTCTTACACTATCGAATAAAATATCCACAACCACAAAACAAAATTAAACCCTAAACTTCCTCTCAAACTATAAATATTACTTCATTAAGGTCTTGTTGCCACATCTTTCGTTCGCAATTCTCTCTGATTAATTACGGGGAGACAATTGTCGGATCATCGCCGCTCTATTATTGAGATGGATGGAGAGGCGTGAATTTAGTGTGATGTTAGTGATTTTGATATCATATTAATTAGAGAATACTGATGGTGATTTAGATATATACATGTTGCACACAAAGTTTTAACTTTATATCCGGATTTTATCTATTTTATATCTTGAAATGACCAGAATTTGAGTGAAGATACAATATAATTAATTATGTCTCACATATTACTGATTATTGATTATGGTTTGTTTTATTTTCAGTATTATAATAATAAATAACTCAATAAATTATTACGGAAATATATCTTGCTTTCGCTAACACATGATCACCTTACAACCATCTTACTTTCTACATACGAAGGGCTTGAGATCATACCCGTCAACCATCAGTGTCCACCAATATCTCTATCCAATCAAGTTTAATGTTCTATACTTTTTATGAAACTTGTTTGGTAGTTTCCTTTTATTAAAATATTGTTGGAATTTTTCTATGAATATCACGTTTGTTATTTTTGGGGTTATTTTTTTTTAAATGACTGCCTTAATCCATCAATTTGCGGTGACTTGAGCTGGACTATTTTTTGTAATTTAATTTGTAATGAGACGAGTCAAACAACATCATTTTAAAAATTAAATAAAGTAAATCGGAATAAACGATCGAACAGATGCATTAACCTATTCTAACAAGTGTGTTACTTGACAATGAACTCGATTGATATAAAAAATATATATTTATAATAATTTAGAGTGAAATATAAATATGAAATTACAAATAATTAAAATAATTTTTATTCATAAAATAGAACAATACCACGGAGAGATTTGATAAACTAAGTATGCCTTATATCTCAAATTTTGAAAATTTTTTAGTAAATAATACTTCAAGCCATACTACTTATTTTAAAAAAATTGTCCTTTTTTTTCCTTAAATCGAACTGGTAACTATAGTTAGATAACTTATTTAAAGTAACCACAAAAGCAACCTCAAGAAAAATCAGTGAAAGAACAAAAAAAAAAGGATCTAAACCAGTTTAGTCGAAAGATATTTTACAACTAATTATTTTACATTTTTCTATTAAAGCTAAAAATTGATCTAAAATATTTGTTATTTTAATTTTATTCTACTTATACACTTATTACAATTATAAAAAAGTTTTATTAAAAATTTAATTTAAATATGATTACATGTTCTGTTTTAGTTTTTATTTGTATTTTAAATGTTAAAATCTATAAATTTATGTTTTAGAGTTCAGTTTTTAACATTATAAAATTACGATATTATATTTTATAATATTATTGTATTATCCTCATAGCTTTATTTATATCGGTGTGATCATGATTAATCTCCAGAAATTAGAATAATTGTCTTGATTGATTTAATGAGTGAATTTAAAAAAATTAGTTATTAATATCTTCAAAGCTACATGTTAAATAATTTGTAAAATATAGGAACATATAATTGTTTATTTGAAATATGAGGAAAAAACTAATTGAAAGATGTAACTTATTTTCAATAAAGATTCTTATATTATTTTTTTTGGTCTTCTTCTCTGAAACAATAAATTTTAAAACATAATGAAACAATTTCTCGTATGATAAAAAGAATGAAAGAAGTTAATTTAAAAAATTTATAAAAATAGGAAAAAGAACAAATACAGTTTATAATTCAGTGTTTTATTACTAGCTTAGTGTGTTTTCGTATAAAACATTGTAACATGTAAAAATAAATAAATTGGAGGAAAATTATTGAATTCGAAAGCAAGAAATAAACTTAGCCTATTCTCACTAAATTAGTTCCAAATTTAAAAAAAGAAAAAAGGTAGGACCTAAAACTAAATTAGTACACAAAATAAACTTAATTTAAAAGAAAAAAAAAACTAAAATAAATAATGTATAAGAAGGAAATATCAGTGTCAACCTTAAATAATTACTATTCATATTGTGAGCATGTTTGCTTGAAATTTCAATTTAAATCAAACAAAGTGCACTTATAGAGCCAATAAGGTATTTTGAAAGAGTTTTCTTCACGAGTTTTTTTATTCGACTTTTGTTTACTATTTTTTTTCGTTCTTTCGATACTCGTCAAGATGAATGAGTATATTTCTATAAAAGATTTATCAACTAGTTCTCAGAGGTAGAGAGTAGTTACAATGCAATTAATGCTGAAAATCAAAATGTGATTAATGTTATTTTTATATGAATATGCTAATAACTATGCACTCTTACTTGAATGAGTCTAAATATGAACTCATTGAGTTGATTATTTTACTTGTGGTGATATGTAATTAGTTTTGGTTAACTTACATGGTTTATTAATATCTTTGATAGGTACAATTAGATATTGGTAGGCGACACAAGATTACAATGGGTAACACTATTCATAACTGAAGACATACGTCTATCAATAAATGACACTTGATCTTTGGTTGGGGGCACTCGATACCTGACACTTGACGCTTGATACTTGACACTTGACATGTAGCATATTGTAGTTAATCTTTTGGCAGACATATGTTAACTTTTTGCAAGCAATCCTCAACTCTCAGTAGGCAGCTACAACCTTAACAAGGTAATCGATATCCAATAATCAGCATGCAACCTCTATTAGTCCGTATTCGTTAGTCAAGGTGCATGATGTGCTAATAATCAATTGTTTTAAAGATCATTGTTGACAAAATCAGATAATCTTCGACCATATATAATATATTAGTCCTCAGTCTTTTCATGTCTTGAAAGCAGGCAAAGTGTTTCAGTAAAAAAAAACACTAATAAATCTTTAGTTGAGTTGTGAAATCATATATACTCGATAATCAATCTACACAATTTTACAACTAATTTTGAAAAAAAAAATTATATTATCTTTAGTCATAATCTTACACGTATATGTTTCCTATACACTATATATTAACTTTGCATCCACACCACATTAGGTAAACAAAAAGAAAATAATGGAGTGAATAATAATTGCTACTAAAATAGTGATTTTTATTACCAACTTTCTTTCCTTTTCCATACTAAACTTGAATAATTGAGTTTCTTTTTAAGAGTAAACGGTTTAAAATAATTTTGAAAAAGTCAAAAAGTTTAAAATAGAATATCAGAACTCTGGCAACGTATACCTACACACAGCATATAGGGTGATAGAGAAATGACAATATATGAGAGTCCCGTGCTACACTCAGAAGATAGGTCTCCAATTAAACCACTTGAGGAGTGGAAAGAATTTTCTTCAATTTTCTTCTTGTAATAATATGTTATCTATAATTCTTAACGTAAAAAGCCCTTTCAAGTGATGGATATTTTAAGAGATGATTATTTAAAAATTAATAAGTTTTCTTTCTTATATAATGTTTATATATATATATATATATATATATATATATATATATATATATATATATATATATATATATATATATAAACCAAACAATGCATTTGAGAGTGTTCTCACAAGTTTTTATTTAAAATAAAAATAAAATAAGAAAATTTATAATAAATAAATAAATATATTATTATTTTTTAGCTATTATAGATAATTTAAAATAAGCTATTAAAACTTATTTCATAAATAGAAATAAAAGAATATATTGTAAGATTTTGATGGTTAAAAATACCTTAAATTAATTCATATTTTTTTGAAAGACTAAAAAAATATTATGTAGGCTGTTTTGTTTTTCTTTTTTCTTTCCAACGACGGCATATCCAGAATTTTCTAGAGGAGATTTATTTCTAACAAAGAAATAATTAAATTTCACATGATATTTATAAGATATTTAATATATTTTATTATAAGTAAAAAATATATATTATATATTGGAAAAAAATAAAAAATATTATCTTTATAATTAAATATTATAATTGAAGGTACTAAATCTAAAACAGAGTTAAAATATTAGGAGAATCATATTATATTTCATACAAAATATAGTAAAAGAATCATAAAAATGGAATGGTTATAGGATCCTTAGGCCCTCTGATTCCCTTCAAAGGCCTTTCTATGGTCAAAAGATACTGTAACAAAATTGTACAAATGTATGCAAAAAGATTTAGTTACTAGTATATGAAATTTCTAGTTGAATACAACCTTGAAAAGAAATTGTAACAGAAAAATGTACTAGAGGGATAAGAACAAAGGAGGAAAAAATAATGATAAAAAGATGTTAATGAAAAGTGTGTATTCAACTAGGACCACCTTTACACTATTTGCAAAAATAAAGAAGAAGAAAGGATGCAATGTGTTTGACTGAGTACAAAGCAATTGGAGAAAGCTTTATGAGTTGGAGCTGAGAATAAAATAAAACCATCAACACACTGAAATAATGCATTGAGGGGACCATTGCAGTAATCCTTTATTGCAGAAGAACAAAACAAGAGGAAGATATTTAACATTCTCATCAGAGTATGGTCTACATCAATTACTTACAATTATGGGAACCAGCTAATATATATGTATATATATATATATACACACACATTAGTATATAGCAAAACCATAATTCTGAAACTGCAAAGCGACCAAAATGTTCAAGTTAAGTATCGTCTTTTGTCAAGTTGATTTTTTGTGAAAGGACTGAAACAAATGGTGTGGTAAAGGGCTTACCACTGTTTTAGGTTTGAAAAGTGAAACTGAGTCCGAATGATCACTGTGAGAGGTAGATCTTGAAGAAACAATTAGTGAACTTTGTATCTTCTTCTAAATTCTTCAATTCAAAGTTGTGTCTGCTTAAATATGACTATTTAATGTTGGGATCTAGGTGTGCATTCATCAACTAAAAACCTTGGTTAACTATTTTTGTCACATTTATTCATTATAATGTCTAAGAGTTTATGATTGATTTTGATTTAAATTAATATAAAGAAGTCCGCATAATCGTATTTTCTTAAGGACCTAGAAGAGTATCCTTCATCTCATGCAATATTATGTGCTTAACTCAAGTATGAAACTTTATTCATAAATTTTGAGAAAATACCATAATATATATATAAATGAATTCACAAATCATATGATTTTTTCCAACTAAATTTTTTATTTTCTATGTATTATTTAATACAAATAGATGAAGAACTCAACTTAGCTTTCTTATAAAAAAAGAAGATAAATCTCAATGATGATGATATATATCAACCTGAGATTTCTTGTGGTCATGAGTCAAAGATCTTAAATATTTCTAAAATAATTGCATCATCTTCTTCTTTTCATTTCAATGAAAAAAATTCTTATATGTTTCTACACTACTTTTTAGATAAGAAAATGTGTGTATATATATATATATTTTAGGAAGATGAGTTATCACAAATAGAATAACAGTGTAACCCTGCCATCAACTGCTTCAATTTAATTGTAATAAAAATACACGTCCTACCAATACAAAATTTCTAACATTATATTCTCACTGTAGCATATAAAATTTGTAACTTCTAATCCAATAATAATAAAATTAGAAAAGAAAATGCTTAATTTTTAGGAAGTGAATTTTGTGCGATGAACCAATATTCGTAACAAGGATGGTTTTATGAATTTCGCATAAAACTTATAATTTTAGGTCTAGATGAATTGCATTTATTAAAAAGGATAAATTTTGTGTAACTTTATGAAATAAATAGAAGAAAACTTACATAATTTACTCACTGATAAAAAACTTTCAACTACATGTTTATGTTAATGATAAAAAATTAAACATGATGTTTAGAGGCATAGGGTTCCATATGGACCATATCCATGCAAAGTACAGTACTGTTTATCCAATCAATTTTAGGTATGGGATAACTTGCTTACTTGTTTCCTTCCAAATGAGTAATGTTTATCACATTCTGAAAGAATCAAATGAGTACCCTATATAATATTTTTTTCTCTCTCATGAAAAATAAATTTGTTTAGAATTATGATTGCTTAGTAGAACAAAATTGGGTAAAATGAGTTCTGACTTAATCGTAATTTTTTTTTGTATTTTATTAAATCCCTAATTTTTATTTTTATTTTCAGAATTCTAGTCATTTAATATTTAATTATATGTTCTCTTAGTTTTTAATACCTTTTATACAATTGTTATTATTGATTTTTTTTTTATTATTATTTTAGACACGTCCTAGCAAGATGGAAGGGTAATAGAATTTTTTTTGGTTTATATTTCTTTTAACACAATCTTCATCTTTTAATTTTTAATTATGTTTGTTTAAGTTTTAGTTTAAAAAATATTTTAAATCTCTCTCAACCTATACTTAGTGATAAGGTGAAGCAGTGCTATTATTTTCTGTTATAATAAAAAGTCACGAGTATTAAAGGTTTTCACTCAATCTCACCATGTCATAAACTAGTAAAAATTTATTAATAGTTAGCATCATTAGATGAAACCTATAGAGTTCTAAAAGCAATTTCGTTCAACTCAAAAGCAATGCAATGAATTCAGTTTGAGCTTGGACATGAATGATACCCCTTGGTTGTGAATCTCAAAACATGTTAGAATATCAAGAGTAAGATGATCTACAACAACCACAAAACATTAAAACCTCCACCTTAAACATAATACAACTTTACAGTGGAAAACATAATTTAATGCCTGTAGAAGCAAGTTTTACTCCGGCTTCAAGTGTAGAGGGGCTCCAGTATAAAACGAGGGACAGAATCCCAGATGATTTATGTTGAGTATAATTCAACAGTGGAAGATATCCTTTACTGTGATGTGTGGACCAGTTTGATTGGTCAGGTTGATTATCATGAGTATAACGTTTTGATCTTTCCATCGCACTAAACATGCTAGTGAGGTTTTGCAAGACTTCGAGATGGACCGTGCAATAACTTAACAAATCCAAGGAAGCTCAACTTTCCATCAGTGTGCCTAATCCAGTCGTGAAGAACAGCATGAACAGGGACAGACGGACCAAGCCCAAGCTCCTGATTATTTAGTCAAAACCACACATCAGAGAAATGAAATGTGTTTCCTAACTTAAAGAAACTGCTTGTCGATAAATTCAAACCCAAACTAGAACGTACCACAATTACTAATAAAAAAAAGTAGCATAGTATGCTAGAAAAAATAACAAACTAAAGTAGGGGGAGACTGTTAGATATCTTCATTTACAAAATAGTTGATACAGTAAGATTATCCATATAAAGAATCCAAATTATTTAACGTTACAGTCAAATCAAACATACCGAAGCCAGTTCCTCAATGACTATAGCTCTGTTTCCATCCTTTTCAAAAAGTTCATAGGCACAGCGTGCATGTTGCTCCCACCGGTCAAGTGCTTCAAGCTGATGAACACTAAGTGCAGCTGCGCAGAACTCATCAAAAGCCATCCTTCTATATTGCAATGCATTAAGCTTCCACACAGAATAATTTGTATCAACAAACCAGTATATTCACAAAATAGCATTTGAATCATATATATATATATATATATATATATATATATATATATATATATATATATATATATATATATATAGGCATTCCAAAGCTAAATCAAACCACTTACTGATGCCAGGAAATCTGGAATGCGTGATTCCTTCATGGCATCTGTTGCATGTTTCATTAAGGCCTGACCAGCTCAAATTATGAGATTTCAAACATCATTCTCTTAATATAGTGTATAAAAAGAGAGCCGGAAAGAAACCAACCGCTTTGATATTTTCCAAGCTAATAGTGTTAGTTTTGTTTGGCTCTAAAAGTGCAAACTGCTCCTTCAAATGCTGCAGCTCTTCGGTAGCCAATGTCTTAGACAAAGCCTGTTCCAATGGCCACCATATATATAGCTAGTAAGTTATTGGGAAGCATACAGGAAGTTTGATCAACAAAAGCAATGGGGAACACCGGAACAGTACCAAAGAAAATAATTAGAGCGAAAAAATACTTAAAAAACTCAAGAAGACACACCTAGCAGGTCTAAAGAGAAAACTCTACATATATAGATTTTGGATAGAGAATCAGATCTTATGGATGTCTAAGTCTTACCTCGACAGTTATAAATAGAAACAATGCATAAGTAGATTTTTTATAGGAACTGCGGTATTATGGAATGTCTGAATCTCAAGTAGCACGGAATGTTGGGTGAAGACTGAGTATTTGTTTCTCTCCTCTCACCAACTGGGGTTTCCTAGCTTTTGAGTGATTATCAAGTGGTATCAGAACCAATTTACTCACTAAGAAAGGTTATCTATAATGACTTTTAACTAACGAGGAAGTTGAGTGAAGTGTTACCAAGTATCGTAGAATGGAAGTCGTTGAGACGTCGATTTGTTGGTGGAGTACTCAAGTTTTTAGTTCTCTTCAAATACTTGGGTGCTTATCAAAATATTTTACTATCTTTAACTTCTAACTTCCAAATAGAACTTCATCAGTTCACCAAATTTGAGTACATGCAGTTGGAATTGCAAAACAAATTCTACTGGTTGATTACTCAGATTATTCTCGCAACAATCAACTCAACCTGATTTTAAAGCAATTTCAGAAATATACATACTCTTAAAGCTGCTTTTCGTAGAGAGGAGGAACGCATGTATGTCTTCATGAGCTTGAACACTAGAATATCCAAAGGCACTTTTACGTCCTTATAATTTTTAATCCATGGATGACCTGCAGTATAAACCTGTAAGGAACATAATAGAGTACAAGAAAAATGAATACCCTGAAGTGATAGATGAGAAACTCACTCAATGCCTGCGCTGCAGTCATTCTTTTCCTTGGATCTTTATTTAGAAGTCTCTTAACAAAATCCTTTGCCTCATCTGATAGAGAAGGCCATGGAGGTTCATCAAAACTTGGAGTAGCTCTCAATACGGCACGGAATATCCCAGATTCAGTCCGTGCCCAAAATGGACGACTGCCACATAGTAAAATATAAGCAATCACACCAACACTCCAGACATCAGCCTCTGTACTGTAAGCTCTATGCAAAACTTCAGGAGCCACATAGTATGCACTACCAACAATGTCATTAAGCCTTTCATCTGTAAGGCGATGAAAAACTATAATTTTAACCCAAACAGTAGTGGACTGAAAAACAGGCAGAATGCATAAAAGGACTCCGAAAATACCTGGTTTGACAAAATCTGACAATCCAAAGTCAATGGCCTTCAGCTCAGAGTTCTCTTCTTTTGATGTGAATAGGAAATTCTGACCCAGAAATAACCCGTCGTTAGAAGTCATGCTCGATAAGATTTGATAAGATAAAGCCAAATAACCAAACTAAACATAAACACGACCATTCCACTAAGTAGGATATCAGATAACATGTCCTTATGTTATCCTCTACCAACCCATTTCCAGCCTTTTCTTTTCACCAACCTTTTCAGGTAGGCCATGAAACTCAATCTTATGATGCACATTAAAAACGTAAAAAGCAATTGCAAATAAACTTCACCTCTGGTTTGAGATCACGATGCACAACACCCTGTAGATGGCAAAACGCAACAACATTTAGTATTTGTATCATGACAGCTTTAGCATCTTCCTCAGTGTATTTTCCTCCTCTGCAAATGGAAACAAACTTCTCAAAGAGGACAATAATCACACATTTTCCTTTTTAATCACTTTCATCCATCCCCTTTTCCCCATCAGTATCCGAACAATTCACATCCAAAGGAACAAACATTTTAATTAACAAATACCTCGACAATATTCTGTCCAAAAGCTCCCCTCCTTCGCACAACCTGAAAACCACAAGAGCAAGAAAAAACAGTTACAACATTCACCACACGAAAAGGAAAGCAGCAAAAGAAAGAAAATAACACATTAATTCAACGTACTCCATTACTATGTAGACATTGTCATTATCCTCATACGCATCGTGGAACTGAATCAGATTTTTATGTCCTGTCAAAGCCCTCAATATCTTCACCTCCCTCCTCACATCCTCAATTGCAATTGCAGTTGTCATCTTAAATAAATTCAAATCAACTCATTATTCACTTCAAATCGTTACATACACCACGTGGACTAATAATACAGCCAAAACAACGTATAAAAATACAAGGACATGAACTAGCTTAATTTGGACTGAGTTAAAGCCAAATCCAGTTTATAACAGATATTTGAGATCAGAAACAGAGAATGATTATGTGGCAACCTTGGCTTTAGGGATGACCTTGACGGCGACGTGTTGGCCTTTGAGTTGGCCCTTAAGGAACTTGGCAGCACAAGTATAACCAAAGTGTCCTCGTCCAACCTCGTCCCCAACCTCAAACTTTTGCTCAAACTGTTTCGAGAATCCGAAGTTCTTGTCAAGAGCAACCACTTCATCTTCCGGGATGCTAGCTTCGTTGGGCTTAACAGACCCATGACGGCGGGCCAGCACGGCCCGAATGTGCTTCGCTGGCGACGGAGGCTTGAAGAACCGCCGGGGAGTAGCCGGCGCCGGAGACTTGCCGGAGAAAAAGTGGTGGGCCGGGCTCGGAGTGTAGAACGGGAAAAGGGGAGATTTTTTTGGAGTAGGAATAGGATTTTTGGGTAATTGTTCGTCGGCATTGGTGTCTGTGAAGTGGGGGTTGGAATTGGGAGAAGAGGAGAGTGTGGGATTTGCATGAGGCTTTGAAGTGCAGAGACCCATTGTGATATGATCCCAAAGTCAAAGGAGTGAACTTGAAGAGTTGAAGCAGATTCGGAAATGAATGGGTTCCGTTTTTGTGGGAATTAAGGTTGGGTTGGGTTGTTTTGGTGACAGAGTTGAAGAATGAAAATGGTTTTGGGGAGAAGAAAGGAAGATGAGTAAGAAAGAGAGAGATCTGAGGAAAGTGATAAGAAATAAAGAACTGGAGTTTCGCCTTTTCTGTTGCACCCAACGGAAACAACCAAATTAAATTTGTATCTTATTGTTATTATGGGAAGTGACGTACTTACATCCATAACTATTCTTCTTAACTTCTTCGGCTACGTTCTGTAATTTTTTTTTTTCAATTGTAAGAAAGTACATGATGTTACATTTTTTCAGTATTAGTTTTTAAGGAATACATGCCTATCATGCGGTCAATCAGGTCACATGTATATTTATTGATATTTTATTAATAAAATATTTAATTTATAAAGCAGAAATGATAACAATAATTTATAATTTTTTATTTTAATAATATTTAATATATATGATTTTAATTTAGATTTATATAACAATAATTATATACTTATTGTATTTTTAAGAATTTTTATACACCTTTTAATATATATGACATATTGTACTTTATATTTGTAAAAGAAATATATATATATATATATATATATATATATATATATATATATATATATATATAAATGTACAATACAAGTGACATAGAAATATTATTGATTAAAGATCTGAAGTAGTACATTTAAGACATTTTATTTCAGTGATAGGATTAGGGAAGGGTTGAAGTTGATGATGTGGTGGAGTTGAAGTTGCAAGAAAGAGAGCATGTGGAAACATTGAATGGTACACTGTGTAACATCCATGTGGAAAGGATAGAGTGAAACTACTGCCACTAATTTCACCAATCAGATTTTATTAATTTTTTTTTCCCTTCTGGTTTGAATTTGGAATTCGTCAAAGACAAGCAATTTAATCACAGAAAATTTCTGTAAATGAATTGACAGAAAGATTAATATTAATTCCTTTGTTTTTTATAGGAGTTTAATTGAATTTTAACTCCGTGTTAATAGTAATAGTGTTCAAATGTTTTTAGTGTTTTCTAAAATATTATATACTTTTTTATTTTAAATGTTTTTTCTTGCAGTTTTGTTAAAAGAAATAAGATATATTATTAGCCTCTCAAATTTATAATATTTTTTATTTTCTCTTGTAATTTTAAAATTGATCTTGTAGATGCTGCAATTTGAAGAAAAAAAAACTACTTTCATCCCTTGATTTAAGTTAGAAATTTTGTTTATATGTCTAATTTTAATTTATTATGTTAACTTAAAATTTAAAAATTAGACAAAAAAAATTATTCGAGAGACTGGAAATTTATGTAGCTAAAAAAATAACATTTTGTATTTAGTAATATATTCAATTAATTTATAAAATAATGACTGTTTTATATAAGTCTATTATATTAAAATGTTTTTAATTTAGTATTTCTTATTTCTCTACCATCAATTTTGTTTTTAAACATTGTTTCCGTAATACATAGAACATGAGTCAATACTATTTTGCTGTGTTTTATTAATTAACGAAAATAATGGAACCTGTCGTCACATTTAAAAAAATAATAATTTACTTAAATGTTTTAAATATAAATATAACAGTAGCTATTAATTAGATTTTAAATTAAATAAATAATTGTTTATTAATTAACGAAAATAATGGAATCTGTCATCACATTTTAAAAAATAATAATTTACTTAAATGTTTTAAATATAAATATAACACTAACTATTAATTAGATTTTAAATTAAATAAATAATTGTTTATTAATTAACGAAAATAATGGAATCTGTCATCACATTTTAAAAAATAATAATTTACTTAAATGTTTTAAATATAAATATAACACTAGCTATTAATTATATTTTAAATTAAATATAAATAATTGTTAATATATATATATATATATATATATATATATATATATATATTCTCTTTAGGTGTTCTACTAGTTGGGTCATATATTTGAAGATGCAGAGGGTGTCAAAGTGATTATTGTAGCAAAGTCTTTTAGTCTAGTCAAACAGTTCTCGCAATAGAGTAAGTTAGTTTCTACTAATTTTTTCTAGTTTTTATGTTTTTCAATACATGTGAGCAGTTTTTCACTGCATCTATCACCTAAGTTTTCCTTTAGGTTCTCTATTAATCAGTGGTTCTAACCGTGTATCATAATCATGATTTTGTGGTTTGTAGGTGCAAATCTTTGAGCTGATAAAGCCGTTTTAGATTTTTTTATAGGATCACTAGGTCGTTTAACATGTCAGAAAAACTAAATATCTTGTTTTAAGTTTTAATTAAGTACTTTAATAATATGAGTTGATATGTTTAAATTGAATTAAATGGATTGAGCTTGCTCAAATTTTGTTGTATGACAACATGATTGCATGAATTTGGGTGGAATATGCCTTGTTTGATATTTAAAGAACCTTGTTGAGGTTGCTTATTGAATGTATCTGTTTTGATTGATTGAAATTGTAGAGTTGGTGTTATAATTGGTGGGAAAAATGGTGTTAGATCTTGATGTAGTGCAATATGAGAGTCTAAATTGGTTTTTGGGTCTTATTTGGGAGTTTTAATAGATGAATTTTTAGATGAGTGAATTTTGATGTTTGGGGTTGGTGTCTAAGCCATTTAAAACTCGTGTAATAATTTATTTTATAGAAATATGGTTTGTGGCATGTTTCATCTGTTGTCATATATATGCATAGGTACATAGCTATGAAATTGGTTTAAAAGAGGAGCTTTATAGGTGAAATTCTAAAGGGTTTAATGTAGGAGTAAGCTTGGTGTTTGTAATTTGTCTTTAGGTGTTGAAAAATGTCTTTTGAACCTAAAACTAAAATTTAATACCTAATGAAGCTTGTATCTATGGATAGAACATGATTCATTAGTAATCTTAAGACTCCTAAACTTAATTCATGGTTGCTTGTTGATGATCCAAGGAATTGACTTTTGATGAGTTGTCATAGGCTTAAAGACACTAGACATAAGATTTAAGTAAACATGTGAGTTGATTTTAAGTTGAATATGGAATTGAGATGTTTGTGAATGTATGATAATGAAATAAATGAAATCTAGTTTTGACAATTATAAATACTCTATGTTAATTTCATGTTGCACACCGACTCTTTGATGTTGTGAGATATATTATCTAATTTAGTTATTAAATGTGAGAGTTCTCATGTGTTGCACAAGTCTTTGTGAAGAGAACGATATTTATTACTTACTATGTGCAACCAATGCCCTTGCTAGCCGAGATGTAGACCACAACTTTCCAAGCTCGACCTAGCATTAAGAATGGAAGTGAAAAGTCAAGCAACAGAGTGTCGTCATAAGATGCAAATATAAACCAAAATCATAAGAAATGTTTCATTTATTTTCTTTCCATTTTCACTAAGTGAGTATGGAGAAACATTCATACCAAAATCTTAAGCTTCAATATTTTAAAATCATTGATTCAAAAAAGTATTTCATTAAGATTGAGATATTGTTGGAAACTCCACATCGATTAGAGATAAGATAATTTTATAGTATATAAGTGAATGTAAACCTCACTTTAAAGTCGGTTTTGTGGAGTTAAGGTATTTTTAAAGTTTTTTTCTTAACATAATATTAAAGCCCTGAGTTTTAACCTATTCTAACAATATTTTTTGTTTATTGGACTTATCATATCATATGTTATTGGACCACTATCGAATATCCAGGAAGTGTTAAAGATCTCACATCAACTAAAAATAATATAATTTGATAGTATATAAGTATATACCTCATCTTATAATCCGATTTTATAAAATTAAATTAGACTAAAATTTATTTCTTAACAAAGATAAAAATGCTTTTAAAGAGAATCTACTACTAACTCGGCAATTTTTGTTTAAGACATAAGCTACAAGTCAACAATTTGGTTATAGTTCAAAAATACTATATTTATTTTCTTAATTTTTTTAATATGACACAAAATTGTACCATACATTGTTTGATGAGAGATAAGAAAATTATTCTTTCTTTATTATTTTTTTCAACCCTTTACGTTTTTTTTCTCTCAAATGTGTTTTTTTATATATATTCTTTAAAATATATTTAAAACTCGTATTGTTCTTAAGTAAAATACTGATAGTCACATCATCTTTCAATTCCATTAAAAGATAAAAAATGTTACATAAAATAGAAAAATATATAACTAATGAAAATCCTTACCTTTTAAATAAGTAATAAAAGATGAAGTTAAACCTATCTTAATTTGTAACTCAGATAATATTAGAATTTATTCTCAACGTATTAAAAAACTACTTACTATATTATTATAAAATGAAACTATACATAAATAAGCATTTTAAAAAGTTAGTGTAAAAATAAACGCACCTGCTATCATAAAAACCATACTAACATGCATAATGTTGATGGTTCTACCTTTAGCACGGTCAACAACTATTAATTTGACTCTGGTTAATATTCATTGACGAAAAAGCATTGGTGAATTTCAATCAATGATAATTAATACTATTATTGTGGTACGTAAATTGAAGTCACTTTTCAGAAACAGAAAAGATAAATTCTCCCCACTAAATCCTAAAAAGAATCTTTAATTTTTTTAATCTTTTAATTTAATTTTGACCTAACCAATTCTTTTAAGGCTCTAAATGACCTTATTAGGCGTGTATCGAAAGGAAAAAAGCAAATAAGGCCGGCACAATCTACCCAAAAGTCAAAATACGTTTCTTTTCTTTATTATTCGTCAAATTGTGTTATTTTTACTAATTTCCTCTTCAAGAAATTGAAAATACAATATTTTTTTTTTCACTTCTAGATTACAAAAATTATATATAAAAACTAAGAATAAAAAACAAAACAGTTAAAAATAAATGACGACTTCATAGTTCTTCCTTCCTTTACTAATCACATTTATTATGATTATCTACAATAATAGTCATGATAATAATAGACTAATAACAACGATAAGTTGGATATAATGTTGTCTTTTACAAAAAGAAATAAAACTAATTAGAGTGGAAATTATTTTTATCAGTGGAAAAATAACTCCCTGTTTGATACAATAAGAAGACAAAGTAGTCCCAATTCTTTTGATGGTGTGGTGTAGAGGAGACAAAGAAAACTCATTGTCGTCTTATGTCATTATCCGTTAATCATTTGAATAATTGTTTGTCTTTATCTAAGTTTTAATTATTTATTTTATCAAACCGAAAGAGAATGGAGTATGCCACAATAATTGATCCATATTAAAAGTTAATTAATCAAAATTAAATTAATACATAGTGGCAATATTTGTTGAAAATGAAGGGAATGCAAAGTAATTAAATGCTATAGCCACCTAGATATGCTTTGTCCACAAGTAATGGTAATCTAATTCAAAAACATAGATTTTGCTTTTTGAAAGCTGCATGTGTTTCCTTCGTTTGGTTAAATAAAATCAACACAAAAGTTTTTTTTTTCTTTTTTGTGCTAAATATATTTTTAGTCTCTACAAGTATTTTATCAATGTAAATGCTATAGTTTCTAAAAGAAAAATATGTATGACCACTTTAGTAATGATGAAGCATAAATATTAGCCATACTACATATTACCTGTTACTTAAAAATAATCGTTAATAATATGATCTGAATGAATGCGTGACATTATCTATAATACTAAGCACTAATATATATATATACATATATATATCACTTTAGAATTTTTAAAAATTCTGATAATAAATTTTTGAAGAATTATAATGATAAAAAATATATTGAAGATTTTTGGTTATGTTTCTTCCAATACATGATTTATTTTACAATCAAACTAGAAAAGTACAAACGTTGCTAAAAGGTAAGAAGTTTAAACATTCAAGCAGTTAATACCATTAGTAAATATATAAAGAGTTTTAAAGAAATAATTGTTTTGATTATTAATATATTAATATTTTAATAATGCATGAGAAATAAATGTGAGACTATCCAATTGTGAGTAAGGCACGTGAAATGGAATGTTAAGGACATGCGTCCCTTGTCATCTCTCTTGTCTTTTCCTTTTCACCCAACTGTTAGCTCCAACCCCACACTGTCACACTCACATACTTTCTCTTCCTTTTTTTTTTTACATAAATTTATTATATTTTTAATAATTTTATGCAAAATATAATACATACATATATATATATATATATATAGAGGTAGTCTTATAAAATATATGTCAAATTTGGTTTTACTAATTGTAAAATATTCCTTTAATTTTTTATCCCCTAAAATTTAAAATAATTATTTTTAATCTTCCAATATTCATTTTAAAATAAATAACATTTAAGTACAAGTTTTAAGAGTTTTTTTTAACGTACTAACATTATATAATATTAGTAAAAACACATTAATTATACGTATGTGTATTATCTTTTTTATAATAATAAAAAATAATGAAATTTAAATAATTTTTTAATTTAAATAGAAATCATTTTTATTTATTTTATAGATAAACTTTATTTATTTAATTTAAAAATATTTAAATTAAAAAAGGTTAAATTTAAAAAACCAGTTAAATTTAAATGAAAGAATGATTTGAAAAAAAGTGAATAGATAACACAATGCTCTCACTGTATATTTTTGCAGATTTATTATGCTAAAAGCTTTTATTATATATTTATTTATAAGGCGAAAAGTGTTTTTGTCACATGTTGTTGGAGGATTGCAGAAATTTGAAGATACTCTTAAACCGAAGCAAACTTAAATTTTGATTATCTGTTCAGTAAACGAGACATAAACGAACGTACACTGAAGATAAAGGTAAAGAACGATAAATCACTTTCTTTGATGATGGAATTTATTATACTTTTGTTGTCAGAAACTGATATTGCATATGGAATGGTTCATTCTTTTTATCAGAAACCGTAAACAGAAGAATCCTTGGGCTCCCACTATCACTGTCCAAACTTTGAAGATATAAAAATTGGTTTATATATATTATCACCATTACTATTATTTTTATGTTTTGTTTTGAATTGAAACTTCATCACAGACTCAGTTGAAAGTTCACCGTGAAATTCTCTTGCTACCCACTAACTATGCCATCACTATAATTCAGTTCCCCACGTAAACATGTCTCTGCAATTTCATTTTTACTTTACACTTTGAATATTGATTTTTCAAAGGGATAAAGCAAACACAGCACACGAATCTGACCCTTCTGTATCAGTACTTGATGACCAACTTAGTCAGAACTTGATCATTTCTTTTTTCAATCGCTATTTGTTGGCTCTCTCTATGAATTACACGATTGTTTTAGTTCTTTGAAACAGACTATTAATATGGTGGTTGAATATGAAATGATACCACTCCATTATAACAAAAGCTCTACTTCAACTGTCTTCAATTAATTTCTTCCATGTTTGTTAGGCATGTAATAAGTGACATGTCACCTTCTAATCACCACTTGGCACAAATTAACCTCGATCGGTTAAAACAATGCACAAGTTGTAAGTAATATTACAACATGTTTTAAATATCATAGATGCAGACTTAGTTAAAATCTGGACACAGATTCACAATCATGCTTAGCACAATTCACTTTATCCACTGTTTATTTGCAGGGATGTTCATGTTGTCAGTTGTTGCGTTGATTTAGAAAGATAATTGATACTGATATCAGAAACCCAAAAAGGTTTTATCCACTGCCATAGCAGTGATTATTATGATACTTAGTGGCTAAAGTCCTGCAGAATATCATTATGTTATTTGCTGCACTTGATTTCTAGTTTTGACTTATGGCTTATAATGATGATTGATAATGCTGAAAATGACTAGCTGAAAGAGCAGTCAGATATTGTCATTTTTGCCCACTTCATTTCTGTACATGTAATCTGTCAAATATTGTAAATTTAATGAAATTATATTGACTTTGTAAATATGTTCATGTGAAAAAAAATTGATAAACTATTAATACTAGATGAAAATAATTGACCTCGTACATGCTTTTATTTAAATATAGTTTGAGTTATTTTAATTGGCTTGATTTGAATTTAGTTTGGTGATATTAAATTGAATTAGGAATTTAAATAATTTAGGTAGGAGTTTGTTGAGTTTTACTCTGTCTATTTTATTTAAAAATATATAGTTTAATTTTTTTTGGGTGATCCCAAAGGTGAGAATATACAAAATTCTGCTGAAGGCATAATATTTGAAGGGAATAAATTGGGTAAAGTTATTAGATGACTTTCTATGGAAAGAATTAGGATATAATGATAAGAGTTTTGATTTGAATTAATTAGAACAAATGTTGGTTTATTTTTTTAATGCTTGGTTTAGTTTACAACACTGCTGAATTATTTTAGATATATTTAAATAAAAAATTAGATTAAATAAAATTACACTTTAATCACCGTAATGACATGAAAGAATAGAAGAAGGCCATATGATTAAAGAGTTCAAAGAATGTTTCCATGTATTAGTACGAAACCAAAATTTTAAAATACAAAATTTAGTTTGTATTTGTGGTTAAATAAAAAAAAAAGTTCTTGCTTTAAATTCTCTATATACTAATAAGTCATATTAGTTTCTACCTTGATTTGAAATTGGTGAACCCTCAACAAAACTAATTGATATTATGTTTACAAATGAATGGAGCAGACAATTTTATATTGATAGATATAATTTTAGCGTTATCAGATTCTAATAAACTTAATACTTAATAATTAAGGGGTTGGCTCTATTTTCAAGCTTTTAAATCTTTTTAACCAAAATGAAACTAAATCATTTTTAACTCAATTTTAATTCAATATTGTTAACACTATTATTTTTACTACATTTAGTGTCATCATTAGTTAATAGAAAAAGTAATTTATTACTAAAAAAATTCTATATTGTGAAAATAATTTTTCCAAACTTGTAAAATTTTGTATTCGGGAACAATAATATAAAATAGTAGTAATAATTACTAAAGGCAACAAAAACCTAAAAACTCATGCACATAAACTAGTTAATCAAGTTCCACTAAAGGAATATAATAACGAGTCAAACCAAAAATACAAATAAGTGGGAGTAGTGGGAGGGATGGAGGGTTTGGTCATGTTGGAATATTTTTTGGAGAAAAATGATGAAGAAGATGATGAAATGTTATGAAGGTTGGAAGATGGTGATGAGATGTAACGTGAATTGAGTGATAATAGAATATAAAGATGATGATGACAATGGAGGTTTTGTTTTCTCGATGAAGGTGGAGGTTGAACATTGAGTGAAGAGGAATGGAGGTTAAAGATGATGGAAAACTTGATGTTGAAAAAAAAAATTATAAGGAAGATGAAGATCACAGTGAAGCAGATTTTTTTAATCACCAAACTGTTTTTTTTTTAAATTATTGTAAGAATCGTGTAAAGGAATAATTATGTTTGAAAAAAACTAAAAGGAGTGAATGAGTTCCTTTAATAAAATTGTTTTTTTAATTCTTTTTCATAAATTGTCTTTACAATTAAACTTAAATTGTTTTAAAATAATCACCCATAAATAAAGAGTATAAGGAAAGAGCAAAAGAGAACACAATTAATTTTATACTAGTTTGGATAAAAAAAATCATTCAGCCACTAGTTAATCTCTAAAGAGGGATTAATCAATCACTAAAAACAAACCAGTTCAGACTTATAAAACACTTTCTATGAGTCTCACAAAGGATGAAGATACCTCTCTTGAATCATACAATACATGAAGAAACACCTTCCTTGAATTCATAAGGAATGAATACTTCCTTTGAATTCATAAGGAATGAACATTTCATTTGAATTCACAAAGGATGAACATTTTCTCCTAACAACGATAACAACACTCAATCACCTAGTAACCAACTTGGTGCAAGTCATCACTATATCCACACTAGGTATTTTAAAGTCTCTTTTCACAAACACAAAGAGTTTCTCTTGTAGTCACAACTCTAAACCTTTGAGTGAAAAGTTATTTCTAAAACTAGGTATAGCTAAAATATATAGACTCTTATTTTCAAAAATTAGGTTAAGAAATTGAACAGTCTGATTGCAATTGTCGCTGATAATCGATTATCTCAAGGGATAATTGATTATCACAAAAAATTTTCAAAAAAAAAAAATCTCGATGTGATAATCAATTATCATAGAGACTTTTCTAAAATTTGTTTTCTCTATGTGATAATCGATTACCAGAAGTGATAATCGATATCGATTACCAGAAGTGATAATCGATATCGATTATCGCATAGACTTTTTCAAAATATCTAAATTAATTTGGATAATCGATTATTACTATAGTTAATCAATTATCACATAACATTGTTTAAACATTTAAAATTTTCCTTAGTGGTGTTGTGCAAGCTACTTTGTAACTCTCTAAACTAAGTCACATATTTTATTCAAAGATTTTACAAAAGCTTTAATTTCCAAACATAGTAAACAACAAGTCTACCAATATCTTTTGCGGACTTGTTTTTATCATTATGAAAATATCATCATCTTCTCTTTTACCAACAATATTTCATTTAAAAAATAAAAGAAACAACACGGTCACCACATATTTTAATATTTTTTATGTTGAATTGAAAGGTTTTTTTGTCACATGGATATCAATCAAAGTTTCCACCAAGGATAATTTCCTATCTTACGTAATACTTGCAGAAAAAAATATATTTATTTTTTAAAGTTATTAATAAGAAAACGTTAATAATTATATAATTTTTAATTTTTTTTTAAATTTGTAATTTTTGTTTATAATTATAAAATTAAATTTATTCTTAAAAATATTTTTTTTTAAATGTATATCTTTTGTGATGTAATTTATTTGAGTTTTTTTAAAATAAATTTATATGTATTAATATTTATTACTCAATTTTATTTAGATTGTATTTTAAAATTAATTTTTCATTTAAGTCTAAAAATAAAACAAAATTATCCATGCATAACACCAATTTATTTTCGAAGGATATCAAAGACACAAACATTTTTAGATAGAACAAATAACAAATAGTTACTATATCTTTACCTGTCTTCAGCCTGTTTCCTTCTCTAATGACCATTAACCACTTGGCATTCCACAAGTACCACCATTATGGTATTGTTGTACTTTTGTTTCCCCTACTTCAACACTATTCTCCTTATTAAAGCCTGAAGAAAAATCTTGCTAAACAAAATAATAAATAGTAAATATTTTCATTGTTGTACTTAATGGAATTTTCAGAGTGTTTAGATCCAACTAAGAAATGTTTGATGAAATTGAAAACATGACCATGCAACACCCAAAAGTGGATGCTAATGCTATGCCCTTTTGGCAAGCTATAGCAATGGCCACCAATCAAGCACCGCACTATTAAAGACCATATGCTTAGTTGCTTAGTTGCTTACTCTCCCACTGCCCAACAACACATGTACCATGAAACAAACTTAATAATAAATACATTCATTACCAACAACAACACAACCAGCATTTGCTCTCTCTCTCTCTCTCTCTCTTTTCTTCTTCATTTTACTCCACAACTCAAAACAGACAACATATACATCTGAGATGTCAATAAAGGAGAAAATGAAAGTGCAATGGAGATAATTCCTTCTCAGTATTCATTTCTTTCTTCTTTTTTTCATCAACATCAGGAAAAGTGTATCATTAGTACAAATATATGATTCGACTTTGGCAAATAAACTATACTGATATTTTTTTTTAAATTGTTAGAGAGAATAAGTTACAGTTGAAATAAAACCGTAGTATACATATTATGATTTTATTTCAATTGTTACATAACTTTTACAGTTTTTTTTTTTTTAACTGTAAAAGTTAGGATTATCAACCATAGTCTAAGATGTTTATTATAGACTACAATCTGATATACTACGGTTTGTTAATTGTAGCCTAACGTCCAACTGTATTATAGGCCTTGGCTGCAATAATGTATGTACGCTTTTGATACATTTGAAATGTTAGTAATCTAAGTATAAATGGAAAGTCTCCCATTAAGAAAAATGAAAAAAATTGAATAACATATAAAAAACAAAAAATATTAAGGTTTTGAGTTGAATATAATGTTGTTTAACTCTTATATTAATTTATCTATGACTTCTCAATGTCGAATTTTCACAACATATCTCCTTATAAAATCTAAGTGTGGGATTAGAGTTGATGAAATTTGTAAAGTCCATATAATCACTTTTATTCTTTTTTATCTTTCCAAAGTCTTATGTTGTGTTCTTTTAAGGGGATAGAACTGTTCACATGGATGTGTGAAGATTGCAAGTGTTCATTTGGACTACTTGCAGAGCGAGTGAAGGCGTGAATTTAAGGGATGCGTGAAGTTTTACAATCCTTTGAAGTTGCTTAGATCTACATGGATTGAGGACGAAATTTTAAAATAACCCTTCACCATTACCATATTTACCTGAGAATATATTAGGTTATATTAAGAGTGTTGAAGGAGAAGTCATGTCCATTGAAGAGATTGGAGATGAAGGTGGTGCCCGTGGAGGTTGCAGAGGGGTGGAACTTGGAGCTAGAACTGATTCCACTAAATCCTTATTCGATTCCAAGACTTGTTTAACTCACACAATGCATGGATTTCATTCCTTATATTCGATTACAACAATTTGTATTCACTTCCAAGAAAGTGTATTAGAATACATAACTTTTTTTTTCTTTCCTTCATATTCAGTTCCAACTACATGTATTCGAATAATAATAATAATAATAATATATTATTATTATTAATAAATAATTTTTTTTCATGTTAAAAATTAATTTATTTATTTTATCTCTTTATAATAATTTTTAAAATTATATATAGTATTAAAAATTATCATTTTATATATTTAATTTCTACCAATTAAATCATTTTTTTTATCTGTCACATTTAGGGATGGCAATCGATTGGGTCGGGTATGGATAGTGTCTACCCACAACCCGATCCGATATTGAAAACTCCACCTGCAACCCAACCCGTTATGAGCGTGGATATTTGTTTCAAAAAATTCCATAGATATTTTAAAACTCACAAATACCCGTAAATATTTAAAAAAAATATATTTTATACATTTTTAAAATAAAATTTAAGTAAAATTACAAAATATATATATATATATATAATTTAATATAAATGAAATAAAATATAAACTAAAATTTAATTTTAGTTAAATTTAATCTAAAAAAATATAAATTAATTTTATTTTAAACTTAATTTAATTAAATAAAATATAAATTAAATTTTTATTTTTATTTTTGTGGGTAAGGGGTATCTATAATACCCACACCCAACCCGTTTGTAAATAGGTATTAAAATATCCACTACTACTTGCAACCTGCGAATAGTAAATATCCACAAATACCAACTATCTATAGTAGATTTTATCCGCAGTTAGTTGATTTTTTTTTGTCATCCCTAGTCACATCACTCAAATCCTACACTAGTTTTCACAAAGTTTACTTCTAAATCCTCGTTCGCCTCCATCTCTTAAGAAAAATAACAATAAATTCACTCTCAAATACCATTAAATTTATTCATTGAGTCTCTTCCAAATTCATCGTGTCAAACGAACACAACCTTAATCTACCTAACTATTTTATTAAAAGTGCAGCTTTATGTATTGACAAATTATTTTGAGAAGAAAATAATGTGAAATGAGAGGAAAATATGAAGAGAATTAATGCTTCACGTACTTATCACATGATGAAGAAAGTGGACAGCGAAATGCTGCAGAATCATTTTATTTGCGAAAAGCTTTTGTGAGCCCAATTGATCTGAAAGAGCTTGCGTATCTGCTGACGAAATTCATAGAGTTTATTTCTCGTGAACCACCAAGTCCTTACTTTAGTTTAAGGTAAAAAATAAAGTTCTTTTTTAGTTTTTCTAGGACAATGAAGAAGCCGAAAATATATGTATTGTTTCTATCAATTTGGCAGCTAGTGCTTGACGTTTTTCTTTTTGGTTGAAAGCGGCACTTTTTGAATTTGCTCTTCACTGCAAATAAACTGAAACCAACACTCTTTTGATTATGGAAAGGATAATTCAAAATGTAAAACCTTGTTTTACATTCTTCTTCTTCTCAGTATTAGAAGGGGTGTTGAGCCACATTTTCATACATGATGAGATTTGACCTACTCTAATTTTCAGTTCATACAATAGTTAAATAATTGTTTAGTCCAGGAAGATGAATTTCTAGGGAGCTTTTTCCAGAATGAAAGCAAAAAAATTAAGGATGTAATATGAAAAGTTAGGAATACTATGAATTTGTCATGCTTTTACTAGGTTATTTCATCTATCTAGTCAATTAATTGTGCACAAAAATTTTCCGTTTTCCATGTGAAATTTTAAACGGATGCAAAAGCACTTCAATACAGTATGAATATCAAGAACGGCAAGTGTTTATTAGAATTGGATAAGGAAATCTTTATGCTAGAAATATAGTTAGGTTAAATGACATTTTTTTTTCCGATGCGATTATTGAATTTTTACTGCTTTTCTATTAAATAGATGCTGTGTTGAAAACCATAATTTATACTTTGAATCTTTCCACAAAATCGTATTTTTGGCTTACATAAATTGTATTAGAAATTCTCTCTTAGTTCATCAAATTTATTGAGCTCTACCAAAATTTATAAACAGGGATAAACCACAATTCGAGTCACAAAACTCTCGGTATTTAGTCTTTAACTGGACAATAATGTGGCATCTCAAAAAAAAAAAGAAAAATCTGAATACAACTAAAAACTAATGCTAATTTAGAAATCCTCTTTCTCTTAACCCATTTGAACACTTTAAAGAGTATATAATCATAAAAACTCATGAACGTAAGAAACAGGTAATATTTCAAATGCAAACAAAGAACTCAATAACGCAACAAAAACAAAAATTACCGGTATATAAAAACATTAGCATGCTAAATGTAGCATTACATTCACTACATTGAACAGTCGAAATGATTTCAAGAGAACCTTCTGTGATAGAGATTGAAGCACCACCACCACAATAATTAATTAGTTTAGGCATGTCCATGGTAAGCAAACATTTGCAAGCTATAAGATACAGAATATAAATAGGGGTGAAAATCATATTTAGCACCACTATTTTTAATACATCCATTTCCGCTCCTACTCTAATCTTTTATTAACTCCAGATGGGAAACAATCATGGCCTTTAATGGGAAAAAATGGTCTAACCAGAATTTTTATCACCCCCAAAACCAGACTCTAGAAACCTAGTTTTGCTCAGATGACTGACATCACTCCACACTTTTAAGGTCCATTTGTCCTCACCATATAGGTGAAAAACACTAACACTTGTATTGAGTACCTTCCCAGGCCCTCCGTTTGGACATGCCCTCTTGTAAAGAGCTCTGATGAATCCTCCATGAGTGACAACGACTACTCGCTCCCCTGCAATTAACAAGTCTAAATCAGCCTAATGTAGCAGTGAATGGACTTGGAAAAGGGATGCAATAACTACAAAACACATGCTATGTTGATGTGTCTAAATGAGATTATTACATCTCAAATCAATCTGGCTAGGTTGGGTGGGTGGCAATTGGAAAACAGGGTGTAATATACTGCCATTATTGCACGAACAAAAATGATTTCATATCAAACCAACTATTAATTACAAAAGACATAATTTCCATGCTATGGCATCATGTACCAGTGGCCTACCTTTATGCTTTAAGCCAATTCTAAGCAACGCAGATGTGCTGCGATCAAAAAGTTGAACAAGACTTTCTCCACCACCCTGCACAATTGTATGGACCAATGTTATGTATATGCAAAATTTAACGCATTCAGTATATTCATAAGGTGTCTGTTTGCATCAGGAGTCAAACGGAGTTTGCCTACAGCAGAAAACTTTTGCTTTAGGAAAGATTGACCTGGAAAGTGTGATTCTACCTCAGGAAGTGTGAAAACTTCGCTAAGCAAAGAAAACAAACAGAACCAAACTTATAATCTGAATGACAAACATCATGTCATGAGAAGCTGTTACCTACATGTATGTTTGTATCCACATTTCTCAATTGAGAAGCAGGTATTAGCCCATGCTTGATAACTGATTAATTTAGAAAAGAAGTAATCACTTATTTTTCAAAAGCTCTCTTGGAGAGTTTATAAAAATAAGTGATTATTTCTTCAAAATAAACTGAACCAAAAACACACACATAACCTTTATTTTATATAATCTCAATTCTCTCTTTAATCATAAATGAGGTCATGACACCATCAGAAGCCCTTTTATAATTAAAGGATTGAATATAGTGAAAAATAGATATAAGAGTAATCTCCCTTGTGTAGAAAATACACATCGAATACTGTATTTATAATAAAAAAAATACGAACTAAGCCCAAATTACAAATAATGATAAAGAAGAAATAATAACATGTAAACAGAAGATAAATGATAAGATATCTAATATATCTAATAACATTCTCACTCAAGCCGGAGCATATAAATCATATGTACCAAGTTCGTTATAAATATAATCAATTCTCAGTCCCCACAAACACTAAGTGAAAATAAATGCTAACTAAGCACTTGAGTTAATGAACTTTGTCTGGATGTCTCTAAATACAATCTTCTCTCGAATGAAATGATAGGCAATCTTAATATATTTGGTCTTTTCATGAAAGACAAGATTAGAACTAATATAAAGTGCAACCTGATTGTCACATATAAGTGTCATTTGAGTGACATCTCGAAATTGTAACTCTCTAAACAATTTTGCACTAGATCTTGCCACAACACTTTGTTTCTTGCTTTTCTAAGAGATCAAGTTACCATCCATGGAAACATAATATCCGAAAGTAGACTTTAAGCCTAATTCAACCCCACAAAACAAGCTTGTAAAGTAAGGTTTGCACTCACTTATATACTCTAAATCTTTAGTTGATGTGGGACTTTCAACACAACCCTTCACATTGGCAAAAAAACTCATACCCGCGTGTATCCACGGATAAAATCCGTTACAGGTATTTTGTACCCGCGGATAAGAGGTACCCGCGGGTAGCGGGTATTTTAATACTCGCTTGTTAACGGGTCGTGTTCGGGTATGACACTATCCGTACCCACGGGTACCCGTTACCGGTTAAGAAAATAAAATTACATATTTATCCCTTATTAGGTTTAAGAAACTGAATGCAATTTCAAACTCTAAGCACTAAACAGAGCCAAATGAGAATGCGATTTACAAAATGCAGAGTCTAATTTTGCCCTAAATATAATTTTCTGATTTTTCCCAAATACAAAATAGTTGAACTGTCGCTACCCTTTATCCTGAGAATGCAATTTTCTTAGCTGAACTCGTTGCACGAGTGACGTCCCCAAGTAAGAGGAGAAAGACAAACACATCTGGTTTTCGTCCGTTATCTCCTCATCTCCCTCTTTATCAGCCGCAACTTTCTTCAACTCTCTCCAATTTTAATAGAATAGTTGGAGCTTTCTTAGCCGGTGTCATTTTGCTTTTTTATATGATATATATAAAAGTGGGTTCGGTTAGCCACACCTATGACTCTTTCTACCAATTCATATTTTATTCATCAAAACTAAACCTGCTTGTCATGGGGAACTAATGGCCACAACTACACTGCTCAAAAGATGGTTCCAGTAATAATGACTTTTCCTTCATTTTCAATACTAATTAATGGAAGATTTTTTTTTGCTGATGTTGGAATAGGAAAAGCCCAAAACCTTCTGGACTGTCCATGTCCCATATTTCCTTCACATTTTGGAAAGCTAAGATAGACTCTAAGTCATGGCTCTGATACCATCTTAAGAAGTGGATTTTAAATCTAACTCAATCCCACAATAAAGAAGTGGACTTCAAGTCTAATGCAACCGTACAAAACCAGTTTGTAAGATGAGGTTTATTGTCATTTATATACTCTAAATTTGTCTTATTTCTGGTTGATGTGAGACTTCCAACACACCTTCTTCACACCAAGGTTATACATCTCGAGTGTGACACGATAGTGGCCCAATAACAGGTGGCCCATAGGCCCAACAAATAACAAATTTTCTAAGAGTGGGTGACACAATAGGCCGAAGAAACAATAAATCTTAGTAGGATAGGTTCTTAACCATGACTATGATACCATGTTGAATATAGTTAAAATAGGTACAAGAGTAATCTCCCTTGTGTAAAAAATAAACATAACGTATTTTATATAATGAAGAGAGTACAGGCTAAACCCATATTATAAATAATGATAGAGAAGAAATAATAATAGATAAACAAAAGATAGAAGATATATGATAAGATATCTAATGTATCTAACAAAAGGCAATACCGAGATACATGCAAGACATTTGCAAATATTTAGTAACGATAAAAGACAAGTAAAACATAGATAAACAAGCAAGTCAGACATCTAAATATAACACAGACTTCCCAAGATTTGCAAGCATAGCCTATCAATTTGCTCTTTGTATATCTAGAGTTTTTGAAATGAATGATGATCAAACCATTCTTAAAGCAATCATAGTTTGTGTTCTCTAACCAAGAATCTCTCGTTCCTATTATATTTTGCCATACGTTATGGTATCTTTCAGCTTCATGTTGAGCTCCATATACAGGCAAAAATATGCAATTTCAAGGAACCATCAGTTATACTCATCTTCCAAATTCTAAAGGACATGACCAACTGAGCTTGAGGAATGTATATACTGCATTATTAGGAATTCCATGCATACAAGATGGTTTCTATGAAACTTACTGGTATTTCTTGATCTTCATTCTTAGAAATAAAAGCCTTGTAAGCTATGGGACTCGTTTTTGCTATTTCTTGATAAACATGGCCTTGAAGATCCCCCAGGTGTCTTTCCCGTAGGTCAGAATCCTTGACAACCTAGAATTTCAACCAAAGGAAAATAATCTTAGGATTTAGGAAAAAGAATAGGTGATCACAAGTATGAAATATGAGTAAAGTAAGAAACTGATTAACACTAGAACTAGTAAATAGAAGAAAAAAACGGATTTTAGTCAAGAATTCAATTATTCAGACATGTCCTCTTTTCCATCTCTTTACTATCTAGGATTTAACTCTTTTGATGATAGAAAATGTGTAAAGGGAAAAAATAAGGGTTAAATTTGAACTAAAGTACAACACAAATTTAATCCACTTCAAATCAAGGGTGAAGAGGCCTTACTTTATCATTTTTGAGAACTGAAATCCCTTTATCTCAACCCAATAACGTCAACTCTATGTAAGGAAAAAGAATATCTCATCTATGTGTACTTCATAGTTACTAAGACTTGAGAATTAAACTGTAAAAAGGGTAACCCTTGATGTAATATAATCATGATAAATAGGGTAAATATCCTAACACGAAGAAACAACAAGATCACTTCAAGCATAGTTATTAGAATTTGGGTTAGAGCTTTACATAATTCCACAAAATCAGTTTATAAGATGAGAATTGTTCAAAACCTTATAAACACTACTTTGGCCATATCTCTACCCATGTGGGATCCCAATCCACTAAGAGTTGATAATTTCAGTGGTTCCACTTTATGATGTTTCACTCAATCTCTCTAGTTAGTCACTTTTGTATTCTGAGACACTACAGCCTAAGGTGACTGCAACTAAGTGTTGGAAGTGTCACATTGACTAGAGATAAGACTAATTTATAATATATAAGTGGGTGCAAACCTCACCTTACAAGTCGGTTTCGTGAGGTTGAGTTAGGCTTAATGTCTACTTCTTAACATGGTATCAGAGTTATGGTTAGAGCCTATCCTAACGATATTTGTTGTTTGTTGGGCATGTTGTTCCACCCGCTATTGGGCCGTTATCAGACCACCCATTAATGTCTAGTCTCACACTCGAACAAGCCGATTTTGTGGGCTTGAATTAAGCTTAAAGTTCACTTCTTAATACTAAGGCTAACAATAGTCAATCTCTAGTCCAGATACTGATAACACGAAAAAATGTTGTAAAGCCTATAAACCAAAAAAGTCAATGAACTTCAAGAGTAAAACATGATAAAATGGAAATAATTATTATACTTATAACTTGTGACAATTGAATCAATAATATGAAACATGAAGAAGCCTTTAAGCTCAAACCTCTAGCCCTCCGCACTTGGATGCAATTATCTGTGCTGTTTCAAAAGCTCTTTGCAAGTCAGAGGAATATATAACAGAGGCCTTAGCTTCCCTGGATAGTCTATCACCCACCTCAATTTTAAAATTTACAATAATTAGGGTTACAAAAGCATAAACAAAACAGTGTTCCCTGAAAATGGAAGGCAAAAAGTGGAACTTACCACAGCTGCTTGCTCTCTTCCGTTTTCATTTAATTCAACATCCAGGTGTCCCTACACATGACTGAAATTTGAATATACCAAGGCCAGAAAATTCCAAAAGGAACCTCAAATATAAGAAACAACGCACATGAAAAAAAAAATTAAATCAAAACACACAGATGATAGATACTAATATCATGTAGAAAGGCTAGGATCCTTAAAAAGCTATAAGCTATTCTAATTGCCCTTTCTAAGGTCCATCATTATTGAATAACTGACACACCCACAAGTTACCCACAATATTCCTTCTAAAAGTTATAATTTTATCTTTCAATTTATTAAGATGTGACTTTGATCGTTCCCTGCAAGTGCAGAAATTTGTAACTTTTGGAAGAACACTCCATATTTTATTTTGAAGTCATATTTTGAAGAACACTGCATATTTCGCCGGTGTTTGTAGAGATGGTACATTGTCTTTTTATCATCCATGTTATATTGAAGTACTTCCCAACACAAATAGTCATCAGAAAATAGTACCTCAGATGGTATCTAATGAATACACTAATGAATTTAATAAATATTTTACAAATTATATTAATTATTTAGAAAGAAAGATACTTAAATCAAGTGAACACTTAACGTCACCAAAATCCAATTGAAGTGAGAAACTGTAAGGAAGTAGCTCGGGCGTGTACCACACAAACAGAGAATGATGACGGAGAAACCCACAAATAGACTGTAGAAGGTAAACAATAAGAGGAAGAACAAGAAAGAATCACACACAAAAATTAACATGATTCAATTGAAGTGTTAACAAACTTTCATCTACATTCATAGGAGAATTCACTAATCTCAAAGATTACAATTTCATCATTTCTCTCAGAGCAAACTCTCACTGAAAATACAACTCAAATGTTAGTCATAACTCATTGTACAAAGGCCCTAGTATACAATTATATCATTATAACTGAGACAAGTGAAATACCCCTCAACTAACAAGGAAGACACATAAATAGTTCTTCTGATTAATAAACTGAAAAATTCTCTTACACACTTTCACCAAAAAGTGTAGGAACTAAACGATATATGGAGACCATCTACCGAATTGTTGGGTCCATCGAAGAGGAGGTTCATTGGAGAGATACAAACACCAATATGGATTAATAGGTCTTTCACCTTTATATAGTGCTCTACTTTCTCATTTCTATCCAATGTGGGACTTGGATTCATACTTGGATTCCCATCAATCTCTCCCTCGAGGGTAAGTCTCTTCCACATTGGTACACTCCCCCTCCAGTGGAAGCATTCCCAACCACGAGTACCCTTTGTATCCCCGTTTCATCTTAACGAGACACGCTTACCTGGAACCCTTCTCCAAAAAGATTTTCGATACAAGAATCATTGTACTCGCCTAAATCAGTCACCAAGACAAATCATCGGCTCTGATACCACTGTTGGATTTATCGAGGAGGAGGTTCATTGGGGAGAAACAACACTAATGAGATATGAGCTCAACCACATAAGGGATTGACATCATTCTCTATAGAATACTCAAGATGAAACGGTGGTACGAAGGAGTACTCAGGTTGGGAATGCTTCCACTGAAGGGGAGTGTACCAATACGGAAGGGACCGTGTGATTCCAAGTCTCACATTGAATAGAAATGAGAATATAAATGAGAAAGTAGAAAACTATATAAAAGTAAAAGATCCATTAACCCATTGCTTTAAGGTTTCAGGTAGAGAATAATGTTAATCTCTTATGTGATTGAGTTCAGATCTTATTAATATTGTATCTTTCCAGTGAACCTCCTTCTCAATAAACCCAACACAAATAAGGTAGAAACTACAAATAAAACATTTGAAGATCTAGCACAGTCGGACCCAGGACTCTTTTTAGTCCAGATTATTAATGAATCATTCTTAACATAAACACATACAGCAGTTCATGAAGGAAGGACACTCCATATTTATCTTTTTTTAAATACAACAACGTTATTATACTTTGTGCCAATTTTATTAGAAATAAAAATAACATGAATTACATATGTTATTATTGATTATATCGTACCAAAAGAAGTGCAGAATTGAGTGTTCACACAGAATGCTACTTTCCTTTGTAAATCATTTATTTGGAGGACCTAAAATGCGATATTCAATAAAATCATGAAACCCTGTTGGTAAGAGAGAGAAAACACCTGGATTTTTGCAGTAGCATTCCAAGCTGTTTCGCCATGACGCACCACAACAATTTCCGCATAATCAGGATGGGAGCTGTTTGTTACCAAATGGTTTGAGAATGAAGGGTTATGTAAAACTGAATTAGAAGATTGGGAAAAGTTGATTTAAAAAAGTGATTTTGGGTTCTGAGAATCATAAGCATAGACATATATGTAAGAGAAAGAAAACAGATAGAGAAAAAAAAGGAGGAACCTGGAATGGGAATCGTCATTGATGGAAAACTCGGCCATGGCATCTGAGTTTGTGAGGAAGTGAGTGAATACCAGTGAAGCTGCGTGGATCAGCCAAATTCTGACAATGATAAGGGCGAAAAAATTATCAGTAATAATTGTTCCTCAAACACAATTTTTTACATTCATTTCATTTTTTACATCACAATATCTTTATTTTTTCTCTTTTTATAAATACAAAAAATTTACCTGTAATGATTATTATTATTATTCTTACAATTTAATATATATCATATAAATGTTTATGTCACTGCACCATTACTTAAATATTTTACCATTACTAAAATATTTTTAAAGGTTATTGGAATAGTTTCCTACTCCAAAATTGTTTACAGAAACTAATATTAAGAAACACAAGTCCAAGAACAAAATAATATATTTTAATGATTCTAAAAATGAATTGTATAAGATGTTTTCACCTTTTTTTATAAAAAAATAATAAAATTATAATTATAAAAATAAATATAAATAATATTTAAAATTTAATGATAGATAGTTTTTATTAATTTTATAACTAAATTTTATTTATTTAATAGATAAATTTTATTTATTTACTTTTAAAAAATAATTAAATAAAAAACCATTAAATTAAATAAAATGATAATTAAAAAAAATAAACATAAAAAAATCTCTTTATATATAAATACATATGATAACTAAATTTAAATAAACAATGTTACAAAAATCTAAATATTTTTTAAAAAATATTGAAATAAATTGTGATTTTAAATTATTTAATAATTATGTATCACATACCATAAATTACACTATTAATGAAAAACTCTACCTAACTAATCAAAACAACATTGTTCCAATAGTGTAAGGTGTTTTCAAGCATCTACCAGTGTATCTATACCTGTAAGAAAATAACGTGAAATCCTTAAGGTCTTTTTTATGGTTTTTTTTGTTTTGTCATTTCATATTTTTCCATTCAGAAGTGGTTTATTTATATTTTAATGTTTTTGTTTTTTAAAAATATTCGTTCGTATCGCCTAATGTAATTCTGTAATGAGTTTTTCCGTCATTTTCAGCTGTTTTTACTATGTTGTTTTAAAAACTGAGGACAAAGATGGAAAGTGACGAAGTTGTCCTTTCTCTATTGTTCTGACGCTTTGATTCTGTGTTGGTTTAATTGTCTTTTTCTTTCTCTAAAAATGGGAAGTTACCAGATTAGCCTTCTTTATTATTTTCTTCTTTGTTTTTGTCTTAGTTTTATTGTCTTTTTGCTTATTTGATATTTTCTACATAAATATTCTTTGTTTTTGTCTTAGTTTTATTGTCTTTTGCTTATTTGATTTTTTTTCTCTATATTCATTGACGTAAATATTTGATAATTGAATTTCTTTTTTATTTTTTATTAGTATTTTTATTATCTTTTTTAAGGTATTTATTTAATAATTTAAAAAGATAAATATTTAGTTTATAATTTTGCATACAAGTGGAAATCATGGAAGATTAAAAAATATATCAATAAAATCAGTTATTAATATAGTTACTTACTTCAAATACAAAATTAAGTACAAATTTCGAGTATATTCGCTTAATTAGATTAGTGTTTAATTAGTGTTAAATTTGTCTAATGAACTATGTGTCTATAAAAATCAATAAATAAAAGGTGTTAAGTCCTTTAGTCACTAATCATGCAAAAGATTAGAATTAAAATTTAGTTTATATTTTATTAAGTTAAATTTAATTAATATTAAAATTAATTTATATTTTATTAAATGATATTTAATTAAAATTAAATTTTAATTTATATTATATTTTATATTTTTTTAATTTTATTTAAAAATTTATAAACTATAATTTTAAATATTTGTGGGTATCCACAGGTATCTACGAGTATGTTTTAAACCGACATCCGGCAGGCAACGAAGTGGGTAATGGATGAACTTTTTTGTTGTGGATTGAGTAGCAAGTATGCATTATTTGTCCATAATTCGACCCGTTATCATTCCTAGTATTTGTTATGTGCAAAAATTTAAAATTAAAACTTAATTTATATTTTATTAAGTTAAATTTAATTAAAATTAAAATTAATTTATATTTTGTTAGGTTAAATTTAATTAAAATTAAATTTTAATTTATATTATATTTTATATTTTCTTTTTGTAATTTTATTTAGATTTTATTTTAAAAGTAAACTATATTTTTTAAATATTTGCGGGTTTCTATGGATACATGCAAGTATTTTTTTAAATGGACATCCAATATCGAAGCTGATAATTGTTTTCTACCCGACCCGATCCCTTGTTATCTCTAACCATATAGCATTCATTACATTGTTTATTGGTTTTCTTTTATGGGATTTGCAGCACTTTAGTTGTACTTTAGTAAGAAGTAAGATTCAGAGGAACAACCTTTTGTATTGGTTTTTGGGGTCTTGTCATACTCTTTTGTGGAGTGGGTCTGAATTTTACTATCTCCTAACATGGTTGTCACTTTTTTATTTCTCTTATGTTAATTTTGAGAATTGTTTGAATGTAATTAGTAAAGTACAATTAATGACAATATTATATTGGTATTATTATTATTCACGTCACCATTGGCAATATAGGGTTGATGACAAAAAACAGAAATTTTATCTTACGAGTATCTGATTATGGCCTAATAGTCCGTCGTGGGACCAGACGAGTTGTATGTTTTGTAAACGAGTTGGTCTATCTTGATATGTTTTTAATGAGCTAAAAGTGGGTCAGGTCAAAACAGGCTGAGTTGACCCGTTTTGTCATGCTTAACCTACAAGAATTCTGAAACTCAAATCAATAAGAAATTTAGAGTTAGTATATAAGTAAAAAATAATTATGAGATTGTTATACTCTATGTGATAGGATGTATTTATAACCTTTTTAGACATATCAATAATAGATTAATAGGTTATATTATTGTTAACATATTTCGTTTATATCATAAATAATATGATATATCTCATAAGTATTATATTTTCTTTTATTTTAAGAAGGTTAATATATCACATGGATATTTTGTTTATTGGGCACTTTTAGGACTTGTCAAATAATAATATTTCAATATAGGTTGGGTAGATACACAAGTCTCCCCAAACTCAAAAGTTAACAACTTTTATCGGTGGTTCAAGTTATTAAACGAACAAGTTATATGTTATTTTAGCTTTTGATCAAGTTGTACTTGGTTTTATATGTTGCTTTTAGCTATTGGGCATTTTGTATGTTGCTTTTAGCTCATGACCAAGTTGTATTCGGACACTTATAT
This sequence comes from Vigna umbellata, assembly GCF_029865625.1. Lineage (NCBI taxonomy): Eukaryota > Viridiplantae > Streptophyta > Magnoliopsida > Fabales > Fabaceae > Vigna > Vigna umbellata. The sequence goes on along the minus strand of NC_142165.1, from coordinate 89,623,035 downwards.
CCGCACACTTTTGGATGTTTAATTTATACTTAAAATTTCTTGAGTTAGTCATGTTTTTAAACTCATATAGTTACATTTTTTGGATGCTTAATTTATATTTATATTTTTTTTAGTAAGCCCATAATTAGACACTCAGGTACTTGAAATATTTTTCAAGCTTATATGATACTTGAAGTGTTTTTCAAATAAATCCATGGTTACTTGGAGTGTATTCCAAGTAAGTCCATGATTGGACACTCGATATTTGGAGTGTTTTTCAAGTAAGTATATGATCGGATACTCGTAAAGTATTTGGAGTGTTTTCCAAATAAATCCATGGTTAGACACTCTTAAGGTACTTAGAGTGCTCTCCAAATAAGTTGATAGTCAGACACTCGTAAAGTACTTGAAATATTTCCAAGTAAGTCTAGATCAAACACTCGAAAGATGCTTTGAGTGTTTTCTAAATATGTACATGGTCAGACACCTATAAGTTATATTTGGAGTATTTTTTAGATAAATTCATGATTAGAAACTCATAAAATGAAGTGTTTTGTAAGTAAATATTTGGTCGGACACTCATAAAATAATTGAATTGTTTTCCAAATAATTTCATAATCAAATGCTGGTAAGCTATTTGTAGTGTTTTCTAAGTACTTAGACTCAAATTTACTGAGTTTCATCGAACTTCCCTTAGAATATGTTTGCTTTTTTTAAAATACTCGTATTATATCGCCGTGCTACTCTTAAGGTATTTTTCATCTCACGAACCTCTTCCAATACTTTTCGATAAAATTTGTCTTCATCATATATTCTGTTTTTGAGGTATTTTTTTATCTACAAGGCTCTTTCTGTACTTTCTAGTAAAAAAATTTAGTTCTGTCGCATGTCTTGCTTTTCAGATATTTTTTATACCATAGGTATCTTTTCATATTTCTCATATAAAATTTAACTCGATATTTAACAAACTTGGATCCTTTATTAGGCCTTTTAGGATCTGTAAAATAATAATATATTTTATTCATCTACAATTTAAGAGACAAGGAGCAGTGAAGTTAATTGACAACAACAAAGATTTCACAAGGGCGTTTAAAGATGTGAAAAGAAATATGCAACGATGAGAATTTATGAAATAAAAGTGAAAGTGAAAGGCAACATTTAAAACCTAGTTTACAAGATTCTTTTTACAATTATTTTTAAAAAGTAACTGTAAAATAGTTGGTTTACATAATCTAAATTAGTGTAATATAATGTAATTGTATTGTGATTTCACATCAATTATATTTGAATTAATGTAATTAAATTAATGTGAAAGAAATACAACGTTTATAAACTATTATTGATTTTAAATCGAATAATGTGATATTTTTTTATATTTACGTAGTTTACTACCAATTTCTTATTCCAACCAAAGAGATCCTACCCAAGAAGAGTATACCATTATTTTGAATTTAATATTTATTACATTTTAGTTTCATTTTTCATTTTTAATTGGTTATAGTAAATATGTAAGATAAGTGCTGGGATTATAATGAGGGCACGTTTCTCTTTTTCTTACATTAAACAGATGCACAGAATGAAAAAGCCAAACAACTTCATGTTGATTGATGAATTGTTCTCCCAAAACAATATAAATTTGTCATCTTTATCCTTAACAGTGATCATACATTTGCATACTCCGAAAATACAAAGGTTATTTATAGTTGGTTTTCTAAACATGAATTGCCCAACACCATTTGTAGCAAAAACTGCATGAGTTGCTTTGAATCGTTATAACCTAAGCAGAAGTTGTGTGAGCCTTTTGAGTGAGATGGCTAACATCACCCCACGTTTTTAAAGTCCAATTATCCTCACCATACAACTCAAAAACAGCGACTGATGTATTGTCTATTTTCCCTGCATAGCTTCCTTTTGCATTCGACCACTTGTACAGTGTTTCGATGCATGCACCATGAGTCACAACCACAACTCGTTCCCCTGCAATTCATTCATATTACAGAGGGAAAAACAAAGAACTTTTTTTTAAACAATGTCGGATGTTAGCAAAACCTTTATGTTTTCTTCCAATTCTCAGCAATGCAGATTTGCAGCGTTCAAACAGTTGAACAAAACTTTCTCCACCACCCTGCATGTGCAAAATGTAAGGCATTCATCACTCTAGTTATGTACTCATAAAGCATATACATAATCTGAATTTCACCATTTCTCTGCATAATCCAATAAACCATTCATGGTTCTATAAAATCTTTTCTTTATCTGTGGGTAGTCCAATCCAACTAGAAGTTTCGTTGCATGTAATCAAAGGGTTTTATGCTAACAAAAAGATTTCTGGTGTATTTACAGGGAGTTCTCGCTCATCATCCTTTGACACCAAAGCCTCATAAGCTATGGGATTAGTCTTTGATAATTCTCGATAACGAAGGCCTTGAAGATCCCCCATGTGTCTTTCCCGTAGGTCCAAATCCTTCACAACCTATACTTTCAATCAAAGTTAAATCATGTTAGAACATAGATGGGTGGTATATACCATGATTTTGGAAGGTGGATTTGGTTTCTATTTGTTGTACAAACATTACAATGAATTTATTAAATAGAAACTCATTTAGATTAAAAAAACGTTTGAATTATTATGTAAATTAATTTAAAAGTCAATTTAGAAATTGAGTATAGTTCAAATTATAATCTATTTTCATTGAATGGGTTATTTGAACTAGCCATTGAACTATATTCTCCAAATTTATTGATCAAGGTTTTTAACTAATTTTATTTTTAAATTCTAATTAATGATTTTAGCGATTAAATTTTAAATTTAGGGATTATTAATTCAATTTCTATAAATATATTTTTTTAGTGAAACATTGATGGTGTTGAAATATATATAAATGAATGAAATGAAACATTTGAAGATGATTATTGTGTATTGAAACCTCTAGTCCTCCACATTTTACTGCAATTATCTGTGCTGTTTCATAAGCCCGTTGCAGATCAGAAGAATATATAGCAGAGATTTTTGGTTCGCTGGATAGTCTATTAGCAACCTTCATAATAAAATTTGCAGGAATTAATTAGGGTAAAAAACAAAGAAATGAGTTAATGATCAAGTTTTGGTTTTGGATAAAGAAATTAAAGAATCCCATAAGCACAACTTACTGCAACTGCTTGTTTTCTTCCACTTTCACTTAAATCAATATCCACTTGTCCCTGTATAAATAAATGACTATTAGTGTGAAAATTGAATATGGTCAAGGCAAGAAAACTTACATAAGAAGAAATAATGAATAAGCATAGAAATATAATAAAGAGTTTAATTGGTATGTATCGTTAATAAAAATTTATGATAATTATTATAAAAGTCAATCTACCATTCATATTAATTTAAAATTTAGTGAAAGTATACAACATTTAAGGTTGGATAAGATTGTGAAAGCTTAGAGCATCGACAATTTTCTCTAATATTAAATGCAAGCACATAGGTAAAAAGAAAATGCTCTCCTTGGACAACAAGGCATAAAGAACTTTTTGGTTAGTTTACATTTTAAATTTTAAATTAAGAACGCGTAAACAGTGCACACGAAAATTGTCCATCATATTAAAATTTATTTAACTTTTCATTTTTTTAACTCCTGTGATTTCTAGTTGACGCCAAACTGGAATAAAGGTGAGACATAGTCTTAGAAATCGATGTAAAGAACTTGTTACTTGCTGTTTTGATTGCTTTCTTCTTCCTTAATTTTAGACCCATATAGGTGCATCAAATATACTAATAGAAAAAAGGATTGGGGATAATAAAAGGTCAACCCTCACATTTCTCACTGTGATAAATGATCCAATTCAAACAAGTTCATATGAAGTACCTGAACTCTTCCCTCAGAATTCCATGCTGTTTTACCATGACGAACCACAAAAATCTCAGCATAATCTGAATCTGGATAGCTATAACCACCACCAGCAACACCTTACCAATTAGTTTGTGGACAACCACTAATTGAGGAAACATATATCAAATTGGAAACAGCCTCCAATTATCTTCAAATAAGTTAATTCAATTGCACAAAATGTAGAGATAATTAAATTCATCATATGGTTTTCACCTTCACTTTTCAATTTTCAAACCCACAAAGGTGCACACACATGCATAATAAGCACGATAAGTAGTGATATGTGAACAAAATTGAGAAAGGAACCTACCTGGGAAGGGAAACGGTGGAGGAAGACACGGCCATTCTGAGCGAAGAAGCGACTACAAGAATTTGAACCACAAATTAAGATGAAGAAAGAAGAAAAAGAACGTGGTATATGCGTGAACGTTAGTGTGGTTGTTCTGTTTGTACTTTCCTATCCTCGTTACTTCGCTGATGTTTCAATATATTTTGAGTTCCTAATTGCTTCGCTTTTGTCGTTGCTAACATGTGTTAGGTTAGAAAGAACATTAGTTTAATATATTTTCATTTTTTTAGTTCCTAGTTGCTTCCTTTCTGTTATTGCTCTGTAATATACTATACATTTTGGGTTGACGTCTCACTAGTCACAAAATGTAATAATTATTATTATTGTGGGGCTAACTATTTAGTATGAACTGGTTACATTCAAAAATCAATTATTCCTTATGGTTACGTCAAACTCTACGGCAGCATTGTTAATTAATGGTCAAGTTCACTCAAAAGCCACAATCATTCCGAGGTGATGAAGTTACTATATAAAAGTACTATAACGTAATGTGACTGCTACAACCGTCTTGGGTAAATTGGTCTGGGCTAAGACGACGCTCGAACGCTGGCCTCATCACGCAGCATAATATGCAATCAAGCAAAATACAAACATAGAGGACAAATGAACCGTCATAAACAATACGCTTCATAGGTATCTCATCAACATGCAAAGTACCGACAACGGTCTTTGGAAATCCCAAATGACAGTTTAGTTTCAACATGTAATTGTCGCCACATTATAGTTTTAGCCACTCCCTGCAACCCATAAATATAGCATTCCAGACCAAAAATGATTGAACATTATGCCTATCCAAGGTTTCATCAAGTCAAACGAGGGAACATCAGAGTCATGTACAAAGAACCAGAAGGGAAAGGCAACCACGGAATTATTCTGGAGAATGCAAAAGCAGAGCTAGCCAAGGCAAAGGAAGAGCTCAATAGGGCTAAGGAGAGTTCCATGCAATCCTGGCTTGACTCGGAGCCTCTCATAGACGAACTTGAAAAACAGAAAGCCAATCTTGCTGATGCTCAACTAAGTGAAAATGCATCAAAAACTGCCACTGAGAAGCTGGAATCCCAGCTGAAGACCATACACAAGAGCATCAAATCCATAAGAGAGGAGCAACTCCAGACAGAATTGATGATCCAAGAAACCAATCAAACTTTGGACCACATGCGTAACGAAATGGAAAGGCTCAAACTCGAGAGAAACAAAGAAAAGCAAACACTAGCAAAACTGAGGCAAACCCTGAATCTAAGGAAGCAGTCAGTTCAAACTTTGCAGCTCACTCTTCCAGCTGTACTGCTGGAGTTAGATGCCGTGGAAGAATCTTCTGCCAAAGCTCTTCAACAGATCAAGCTTTCAGAAAATCACAGAGACGTTGTCCAGCTTACAAATGAAAAATACTACGCCCTAACAAGAAGAGCCAAAGAAAAGATTTCACACACAAATTCACGTATTTCTGTTTACATGGAGCAGAAACATGCAGCTGAGGCTACCCATGATTTAATGTTATCAAGATTGAAGAAGATTTATTCCAGTAGGTCATGGAGTATGAACAAAAGAAAAATAATGGGGCTACAGTATACAGAAAGGAGTACAAAAGGCCAAGATACGATTGTTGAAGAGGAAGTGATGGCAAATGTTTCACCTAAATCCTCTGCTGAGGAATCATTACCAAAGTCTAAAGGGGGAAAACTACAACAGTCCAGAAAATCAGTTAGTAATCATGTTAAAATAATAAGGAAAAAATCATCCATTTTGTATAAGTTAAGAAAATGTCTATATGGAAGTTAAGAAATTAGGTCGATAATTCCATATTTTCTTAAATGGATCAATAAAGTAACCATCCTGTTACATCGAAGGATGAAAAGTTCAATTTTTTATAAAACTGATAGGGGAATTCTACTGATTTGTTGTCTTGATATTAACACGCTGCCAGAAATGCTTCTGGTTGACCATTTACCATTGGAGGATAAAAGCAAAGAAAAACATGGCAAGTGAGTTGTTGGGAAGTCTTGTTATGAGATGTCTCAATCTGCCTTTCTCTTTTACACAAAAATCACCGGTTAGAGGTTGATGATCAAAGAGTTTGACAGAACAAAAAGTAAGATATGGATAGCTCTGTCACAACTTCACAATCTAGAAAGCATAAATTTGAAAACATACACTATATCAGATTTTTTTCAAAGACTACTGACAAGAAAAAACAGAAATTGTTGGCACTGTAATTGGCATTCCCCCAGAGACATTTGATTTTTCAGCTGCATGCACCATTACTTCAGGACCTCTACTTGAACATTTTAGAATAAGCCTTTTTCTCTCTATCACGTCTATCAGCAACCTGTAACCAAAAATTATAATCAGAATAAATTTCCTTTGTCACAGTGAAATAAACGGCATGTAACATGATAGAAGAAATAAATAGGTGAAATGCCTGACCTTTTTCCTGGCAGTGGCATACTCCTTTTTAATCCCTCCTGAGAAACAGAGTGACAAGTGGATTAAGCTTAATTAAAAAATATAGGCTAACTTCACAATACCAGTAAACTTTAAAAACAAAGAGTCATGGTCTAATGATTAGTAGGATCTCTATATTTTTACTTGTTTCATATATAACATTGAGAATCCCTTTTTTTTTAAAGCAAACATTAATTTCATTCTCACCAATATTTTTACTTTCCTTTTAAGAGATTTCATATTCAGACTCAGGTGATTGCAGAAAACATGTGATTCAGAAGATTTATTTGCCTAAACAGGATGCTTTTTAAAATACTGAAAACTGAAAGGTACTAAAGACGAACATAATGAAATGGAAATAGTAGTTTGCTAGCCAACTACACCATGATCTCATTTTAGTATTGTATCTCCTCTTCAAGTACTTCAACCCTGGTATGAATAAAATAAGGTCCTAAATGAGAAAATTCTTCTTAGCCCGAACAAGTTTATCAAGAACCCGGGATGTTCATTTCTTGACAACAAATCCATTGATTTAAGATAACCATTTTTTACAAAGCTGGCATGACATGAGCTGAAGAAGGAATGAAATAAACACTCAACGAATTTAAATAGACAACTACCATCATTAGGCTCCAACTCTAATGCTTTCTTGAAGCTTTCAACAGCAGAATCCAGGTCATTGAGTAACATATAAGCCTGAGATTAAGCAAGCGAAACATGAACAACAAATTACAAGATATGAAACATGACACAATGGTTCACCTAGCACAGTACAAGAATTATTTATCCCCTACGTAGTAGGTAATGAAAGGTATAACAACTAACATAAGCAGACATAATAAGAATGTGAACACAGTCCAAACACCTAATAGCATGGATCTAATCCAAATTAGCCAAAATCAAAACCGAATTGCAATAATTGGGAAGGATTATGTCAAACTTAAAAGCAAAATGTAAAATTAAAGCATTGTACAGAGCACACAATTCACTAGCCAGTATCAATAACTTTCATCATCAGCCTATTATCTTCATTGGAAGATGTCAACTAACCTGGCCTTTTCGAAACAGAGCTTTTGCATTATCTCCATCATGCATTGCAAAGTCTGAATCCAGTAGTGCTCCTTGTAGATCACCTATTTTCAATTTACAAGCCTAAGAAATAAAACAACAGGACACAGAGCATTAGTTTTAAGGTGAATGAAGAGTCCGAGTACATGACATATTTTATGAAGGCCACACATTGGAAAAGTAAATAAAGAGGGTTGAAAGGCTTCTGGTTGATTCTAGCAGACCCGGACCCACTAAGGTAACAATTTAAATACATTTTCATGGTTATATCTATTATCTCCATTCTCAAATCCCCCACCCTTAAAACCTGAGAGTAAGTTTAATATAAAATGCATGCACACACTAATAAAACAAGCATTCACAAGGCAGTAGCCTGATCTCTCGAGTTAACAATAAATCACCACTCAGCCTGTTCTAAGAGAATATGCATCATTAATGATTCCCCATCAATAAGCAAAAGCTAGAGATATAAATCATTCCTGGGCCTCTAGCTAAATATCTTAAGATTTTTACTGAGCTGGTCCTTGACATTAAATAATATTTTTTTAGTCTTGCCAGTATTGGTTACTTACAGAACTATTGGTAAAGATTTGAGATTTTGTCTTCCTTAACGAAGCACTGTTCTCTGCATAGTAAAAAGAAAGAGCAAAAACGTGAGATAGAAAGGATGAAGCAGAGAAGTACCAATATATTTCACTAGCCAGAGCCAAAATGCAGAGACACTGACCTTGGTCAATGTCGTCCTTCTCCCAACACACATCCAAATAGCGCAACGCTTTGCGATACTTTCTCAATGCCATCTTATAATCTTGCTTCTGTTATGAGAGAAACAGGTAAGTAACAGTAAAACATTAGCTTGATATATAAGAATTATTAGTATAAAAAAAATTTACTGTCATCCAATTATAACAGTTGTGATTTTCAAGATAATTAGTAAAAGTTTACAAATTTAGCATACATGTCAAACTGAGAGATAAGATAACAATAATTTATTTTGTCCAGGAGTATCTGATCGGAGACTAAAATACAAATGCATATACTTTTCACTCAAATAATTACTACAATATATCATAACAGTTACAGATACAATAAACAAAAGCTTTAACCTTGTACTGCTCATTCCCCAGAGCCTTGATAGAATCCACAGCACTCATCCACCAAGAAAGCTCATCAGGTTTGACATCAAGATCTGCGGGCCAATCCGGATAAGTGTCACCATCCTTAAAGAAGTTAACAACTCCATCATCTTGCCCTTCGGGAATTTCCCCGCAATCCTCGATTACAACAGTCTGAGTGGGTCGGTCGTTTTCGCCAGTAACAATGTGTTCTGCTGAGCGAACAACGCCCATTCCTTTAACAACTCTTCCGAACACGACATGTTTACCGTCCAAGTGAGGGGTGCGTGTGGTGGTGATGAAGAACTGAGAACCGTTGGTGTTGGGTCCCGCATTGGCCATGGAAAGCATCCCCTTCCTCTCGTGCTTCAGCTCCAAGTTTTCATCCTCGAACTTCAGGCCGTATATAGATTCCCCTCCTGTGCCGTCGCCAGCGGAGATGTCGCCACCTTGGATCATGAACCCCTTGATCACACGGTGAAAACATACTCCCTGCATTAACAGTAGCAGAAAAAGAATAACCTTTCAGAATTGGAACGATAATAAACAAGAAAATAAGTCTAAGAAGAAAATAAAGGACCTTATAGTGAAGGGGGACATTGGTGTTGGGTCCTATGCCCTTTTCGCCAGTGCAAAGGGCCCTGAAATTCTCCGCGGTTTTGGGAACCACATCCTGAAAAAGTTCGATAACGATTCTACCCTCTAACTCGCCAGCGATACTAATGTCCAAGAAGCATTTAGGGTTCACCATTTTGGGAAGGTGAAGATGAGAGAAATGCAAGAATGGAAAGAGGAAGATGAAGAAGTAGGTAGGGAAGTTGAGTACAAAACCCTAATCCCGCTTTTTAATTTCAAACTCCTTTGTTTTCGTGCCGCGAACGACAAAACTTATACAGTTAACCATTCCACGTGTCACTGATCGCCTTTTCTTCTCCAGTTTGTCTGCGCAACAATAAGGAAAAGCAGCAAATACACTAGTTTAATTAGTAATCTTTTAGTTCTGTTAAAACTAATTTGTTGCATTTGGTTTAGTTCAATTGTAAAGAAATATAGAAATGCAGATAAGTGTACACTGGTATTCTTAGATTGAAGGAAGTGTTGATGAAATTTGAAAAGACATTAGTAACTCATGTCCATATTTCCTCAAAGAAAAGAAAGCAATGGAGTTTGCGGGCTTGGAAAGGATTATCATTGTAAATAAGTTATATTGTTATTTTGGACGGGTCAAGATTCAATTATTCAAGTATTAATGTTGTATTAGTGTCAAAGTTACTAAATATTTGATTATTCAAGTATTAATATTGTATTAAACGTAATTATTTATATATTTAACTTTTATTTATATTTATAGATTTCGAAATTATTTTTTATTAGTCACTATATAATTATGGTTTAATGGGTGATAATTACATTTTGTCTTAAACAGGTTATAATTAATATTAATCTCTCTTTTTTTTTTGACCATTTGGTCTCGTCTCTCAATCATACAGTCACCAAGGGATCTCATGCGAAAAGTAGACCATTCAATATATATCATGACTAGTTAATTATATACAGTACAATTGTTAATATTTTGTTTTAGATTATTCTAGATAACGAGTACATAATATAATTAATCAGGACATACTTTGTAACTTGTTTTTAAATTTCTAGTTTTCATTTTGATCAGGGATGAAAACACAAATAAAGAAAGGAAAATGGACTAGGAAAAAAAACAAAGAAATGAAAATGTTACAATGAAATTTAAAGAAAAGTAGATGGATCATGCAAATCGCCCTACTATCAAGGGAAACTTTATTGCTAAATGTGACGTGGAGACTATTGCACCAAACGCGTTTAGGCATGGTCGTCTGATCAACACGTTATAGAAAATGTTAGTCTCTACTAAGAGGTATTTCACCCAACCCTACTTACCCTCTCGCCCACCTCTGAACCCGGTCCTCAGGTCTACATACCTACGGGTATTTATCCTCTCACCCGCAAAGCCTACAATTTGCTTATTGTAAGGTACAATGAGGTCTTATGACAAGTCGATTTTAAATAATGTCTTTCAATATAAGATGTTGATCGAGCTTCCTTCACCGATCAACACTTTACTAATCTTGTAACACGTTATCTTCATCGTTATTACCATAGGATCATCCTACTCGAGGTCGGGAGCTAATAAGTATTCGTTCGTGAACGTTATGGGTGGCATAAACTTGAGCTTTTCGTCTATTGGGTGAACAGATTTTCAAGGCCAAAATGTGGTGCTTTCAAGCCGACGATGAAGATTCACCGCTTGTGAATGCTCCCGATATCATATTGAAATGATCGTGTAGCAGGCAGTCCTGACTTCTACTTTTGCTCCAGAATAGTTCAATTTTTATACAATTTATAATAGTTCAATTTTTATTATGATTCGTGATAACCAGAATTGGGGTGTTACATAGATCACTCACAATGTATAAGGCCATTTAGCTCACGAACATCCTCAAATGGTTGCCAGGATTAGTTGACCCTCAAAAGTAGGTGAGATCCACTGTTTGGGCATAGGTGTCTCCATGATGGTCGAGGTGAACGGTAACAAGTCGGTCGTGTTGACCGTGTGGATTGAGAGGTTGCCTTTGCTTGCCCAAGTACTACCTTTTATGCAGTCTTGCACGAGTCCTCATCGGCCTGGTAAGGACATGTTAACTCGATGCATTAAGCATCAACTATTGATCGATCTGCTCCTGATGGACGACCGCATTATCGGGCCTCAAAGTTGTCAACTCCTCCTCCTGCCTCATTTTTCATCTCATGCATTTTCCTATGCATTGCTATGATAATCTCCATTATGATCGCCTAATTTCTCGGGTGTGATGTTGCTCATGTTCCTAGTGGTCACCATAGGATCATTGTGTTGAATTCTTCAGCCCATGATGGGCGCCAAAATGTTTCGAATGTGGGGTCGATGTTAACGATTTGGGAATAATGTCCAACTCCAAGATATCCAATCGCAATTTGTTAAATTCGTTCGATAAATTGGGAGGTTATCTGCAAAGGATTCTCTGATGCCAAAGTCAGTAAAGATTAGACATTTCAAGTATTAATGTTGTATTAAATGCACTCTTGCTTACCTCCTACCTATATTTATAGTCACGACCTAATTATGACCCAATTGGTGATAATTGTACTTTGTCTTAAACTGGTCATAATTAACACCCGCTCTCCTTTTTCCTGTCCATTCGGTCTCATCTTTCAGTCGTACGATAATGAAGGGAGCTCATGTGGAGAAGTAAAACATTCGGTCCATTCCATGGACCAGACGATCATACGGTACAATTGATCATATTTCATTTTAGATTATTTTAGGTAAAGAGTATATAATATAATTAGTCATGACGTACTTCGTAACTTATTTTTAAATTTTTTGTTTTAGTGTTTTATTTTGGTCAAGGATGAAAAAAAATAAAGAAAGAAAATGGACTAGAAAAAAAAATAAAGGAAAATGTTATAATGAAATTTAAAGAGAGTAGATGGTTTGAGGAGAAAATTCACATCTTCATGTTACTATCTTTCATTCGTCCACATTTCCGTATGCAAGCCTCGTATACTCCCTTCTTTTTCTAAATTTCTTCATCTATTTTCATCCATTTCAGAAATTAAGAACATCATTGAGTAGTTGGAAGGAAAAAAAGTCTTTTTCACCGATTAATAGTTCGAAAAGAATTTCTAGTTCAAAGTAACTGATTTATTGTATGGTAAGTTTAAATTTAAACAAGTTGTGTTGAGGTTAGGGAAGCTATTTGAATTATAATAAGTACCTATCTTACTTTAAGTGATAAGTTGACTTTGATTATGTGATTATTGGATAAATATGTTGTTTTTACATAGGAGCTGTGAATTTGTTTGATTGTGGTTTTTATTTATTTATAATTTTTATGTTTTTTAAGGTGTTTTGATTAAATCTCAATTTTCATTTCATCAATCGTTAGGTCAAGTTAAAATGTTTTATATATGTTTTATATATAGTTCTTAACACACATGTCTTCGTTATAAACGTAAGAATTTTTAATTAAATGTCTATATATAGATAAATTAGTTATTTTGAGCGAGTTAAACACTAACATATATCTAATTTTGCGTTATATATGTAAATCTTTAATTCTTACTTTATTAACAATTAGGTTAGTCTTAGTATATAGTCCCTAAAATATATGTCTTCACGTAAGGATCATTAATTACATGTTTGTTTTAAAAAAATTAATTTCACAATGTCTAAAAATAATTGAATGGTATTGTCTCGGTAAAATATATTTTTTCACTTAATTAACGGTTGGATCAACATGAGAATTTAACACACAGGATAAAATCAATACTTTTGCATCATTAACTTTCAGATGAAGTTGATATTTTAACAACAAGTCATATATATATATATATATATATATATATATATATATATATAATTGTAAGTCTATAATTTGAGTATTTTTTTTTTTGGATAAGATTCATATAAATAAGATTATTAACAACTTTAACCATTATTTTGTGTATAATATTTTTTTTGAGTTACACAATTAAGTTGATTTTTTTTATTGCCTTGTCAATTTGATTATCTTTAATTCGAATATAAAAACATAATTTTTGAAGTTTAATGGTAAAAAAATAATTTTTACTGTTTTGATTTAATTAATAAACAATCATTAAATTATGACTGTCAGACCTCGGAAAAATGCACCCAAACCTCTCATGTCAGAATCATTAAAAACGCACACAAAACCCCTCTACGCGAACGCCAGGTGTCAATCAACGAGGACTCGAAAATCAGATAGTGGAATGCAGGTGTCGGCAGACGAACGGACGTTCGTTTAGACGTGGGAAGCAAAACTGATTTTCTGAAAACCCGTCCCACTCTTTCTGCATGCACCTTCTTCCCCAGAACCTGATCTTTCAATTTCTCCTCCTTCTCTCTAGAATCTCGCCCTTCTCTCTACCAAAACTCACCATTTCTCTACTCCGATCTCTGTTTAGGCACCGTGGAAGCACTTCCGGCGTCCCAAGCTTCATTTTGAACCGAATAAGTTTCAAGTTTGAACGGGTAAGTGTATCTGTCTTTAGTCATTCGTCTTCCGCTACATGCAAACCAAGCTCTGGTTGCATGCGTGCTTGTAGTCTAAGTTATTTTTGGTTTCATGTTGTTTGGTTTAGTTTGAAGAGTTGTTGATCGTTGAGAGTAGAAAGATTGTAGTCGGACGAACCAAAACCTACCCTTAGGACGTTCAATCACGTATCCAGGTAAGGGAAGCTTATTTAATTTAATTTATATGTTGTTGTACTGTATGAACGTCCGTTATTTGACTGAATGAATATTATATGTGATGGTTGATATATTTGGATTGTATGAATGTGAATATGAGTATTTGTTTGGAGTATGATTTATTAACATGATATAGATTTTATGAAGTACGTAAATTGATGTTTTATGTGAAGTTATAAGGTTATGAAATGATGTATTGAAAAATGAGTTGACGATAAATGAAAATCTGAATATGAAATTCTCACAATGATAATGTGCGTTCGTCATTGAACGGTCCTCGACCGTTCGGTGTTTCTAGTAAACTTCTTTGAAATTGAATTCTTTCATTTGGGAAGAATTCTAGTTGAGGACGAGCGCCTTCTTGTAATAGTGTTATGTTTGAGCGTTCGGCCAAATGTAGATGCACCTGAGTGTTACGTGAGGAACTGAAAATCTTGTAAACCTGTATTTGTATATTTAGTATTCTTAAACACTGTCTCCATCGTATCTTATCATATTTATTATTATTAATGTTCCTATTATAAGTTTAAATTAGTGATAGGTCTCCACCCAAGCTCTCGTAATGAGTGGCGCTCTGTCTTATACCAAGCGCTTGTACTCGTTTAATTGATCAATCTTGATGAAACAACGTTCGTCCAATTCCAGTAGAATCTCCTGTACCGTGATCGGTCATTTACCGGCATTAGGTTCTGTATATGAATTATTCTACGTATGGTTCCTTAGCGTTTTGACACATCTACATTCATTGTTTCCGATCCAGATTTCCTGTACTTAATGTATTCCTTGAGTGTAGGTTGTAGTTACGAGAGTCCGTTCATTTAACCGATTCTTGTTGTAAGTAACGTTCGTCATATATTGTAGCATTGTACCCGATTTATTTACTAAATCTAACAGTAACTCCTTTCGGTCTTATTCTATTATGGAACGGGAAAATTCTCTGTCTCGTTCCTATCGTACGTCCTCGTTCCGAAGAGGGCTGAACGTTCGATATTTGAAGGTCTTAGAAATTGTGATAGAGATGACACTAAAGTGAAGAATTTTAAAAGATGAAGAGTATATGAGATGAAAGTAAGGTTGTGGATTTTGAACGAGCGTTCCAGGGAGGAACGACTCTTGTATGAATATTGAAATTGTAAAGTATGAATGTGGTAATGCTTAGCTGGCGGTTCATCCTGATGTTTCGTGAGTACTCGTCCTCACGTAGAGGAGGGTAGGTCATGTGTGGGAACGGCAGGAGGTCCTAGTCCTTAGGGTACTTTGGACAGATAGGACTAACCTCGGGTGGCAGCTGATGAGAGTATTCCAGTTACTACATCACCCGGTGCACGAACGTCGTAGCTACACAGATTTCATACAGTCCGGACAGTTAGTCTAGTATTAGGAATTATATGTTACGTATGTTGAATTTGCCTTGTGCGTTTGATTGTTTGCGGTGTATGTTTATACTTGAATTAAATTACATAAGTTTACCCTGCAATTTCCTGTATTGTCTGTTTTGTACGTCCGTTCTTGTCGTTGCAATGATCATCCGTGTGGATGTAAGCAGAAGGAGGCGAACTACTTGAAGAAGTGCTGGAAGAGGAAAATTTGGTAGAAATAGAAGTGAAGACCGAGCAGTAGGAATGTTCGGTTAGTAGATAGTAGTCTTATTGTGAGGTGATCGTTCGATCACCTCCTCTCTTTTGATTTTATCTGACCGTTCGGTAGGAACTTTTGTAAACCGTTCGGTCAGACTCGTACTTATGTATTAAATAATTATTGTCACTCTCTCTGTAAGGTCGTTCGACCGTGAGCGTACGTTCTTAGTGTAAGACTGAACTGAAATATTATTAAATGTAATTATTCGATTATATGGTTTATTGCTGTATTTTTGGGATGTTACAATGACTAATATTTCTATTGAATTAGATGATATTTGATGAGTTTGAATGCATATAAACTTTTATTTTTATATTTTTAGGTTAATTATATTTTTAGTCTTTTGATTTTAATTTTAATCTCTATTTCAAAATTTGTTGTACTTAAGTGTGTATCTTTTCAAAATTCATAGAATCAATTCTCACAACTAATATGGAAAACGATAATCTACATCGTTTGAGACAAGTAACAAATTAATTAATTTAAAACTTAAATTAAATTTCCAATTCTTCTTCTTCTTTCTCAAGCTAGCCACCCATCACGATCTCCATTTCTAGCATAGCCACCCTCCATTCATGACCAACACATAAAACTTTCGTCTCCTCCCTTCCATTTCTCTCATCCACAAATTTGGTTTATTTTAACGAAAATATCCATTACAAAACAAGCATATTTATCTTCTTTCTCAACGAGCTCATAGTCTTTCTTCTCCACACACACACCAAACAGAACAATCACGCTCCAAACCAACCTCCATTCGCCTTATTCCTCCAACTCACGACCCTCACGCATAACAACTCCACTCCAGCCTTCATATCAATCACCCACTAATATCGAAACACAACCATTCATGCACAAAAAACAAAAAACACAGAACAGTCATGCGAGTCGCCCATTCTGAACAGCGATGCGAGCACTGACTCCAATTGGGAACGCGACGAAGTGGTGGTGGCGGCGCTGCGGTGGATGGCGATGGCGAATTGGAAAACCCCAATCGATCACTTTTTAAATTCTCAATTCCACATCACAAATCCTAGAAAATCATTCCAAATGCATCCAAAATCACTCCAAAACCTGGTGCAATCCACGACCAATCATAGAACCCTTTCCGATGTCAAGCACCGCCTTTTCCGCCAATCACACCAATCCTGCTACTTCATCCTCAATGGCAAGCCCCTACTCGACGAAACCCTTCTCTCGAGAATCGTGCCTCTCTCCACCCTCTCCCTACGGTCCCGCCTCCTCGGCGGCGGAGCCACCGACGCCGAGTCCTGCGATTGCTGTGGTGTTCCTAGTCCAGGGCTTGGAAATGAAAGAGAAGAAGAGAAAAGGGAGATCTGAATGGAGAGCTGAAAATGGAGAGAGAAGAAAAAGAATTGAAAATTTATTTTAAATTTTTTAATTAATTAATTTGTCAGGTGTCTCAAAACGAAGAACCGAAAGATAATGTGGATTAGCGTTAATGACTGATTCCATCACGTTTAAAAGGACATGAAGTTAACTAGACCAAATGTTAAAAAAAAAGATTAAAATCAAAATCGTGGAAAAAAATAGTTATCCCTATTTTTAGTATTTTTACTAAAATATAATAAACATAATAATTGTTATCTTTTTTTAATCTTGAAATGATATACTTTTATAAAACACATAATTTGTTTTCATAGGATGCACTCGTCTCTAAGTTAAGAGTTGAATTTTCGTTTAGTATCCGGTTTTAAAAATATAAATTACAAAAATTAATTTGTTAAGAATTAATCGAATTGAGGCTATAGCATCATCATTAGCTGGAATTGAAGGTCCGGGTCACTATTTGTATCAATTAAACAAATTGTTGGAATTTCCAAAGTTATACATTCTCGAAGAGCCGTATATTCTTCTTGTTGATCGACGATTATTACAATATCAGGTAAACCCTTCATATATTTAATGCCGCCAAGATATGTTTCCAATTGAGCTAATTGTCTCTTCAATAGAGCGGCATCTTTTTTTGGAAAACTATGGAATCTCCCCGTCTTTTGTTGCATTCTCAAGTCCCTGAACTTTTGAAGTCGTGTTTTTGTAGTATACCAATTCGTTAGAAGACATTTGATCCCCATTTTACGAAAATTGTGTATCTTAAAGTCATCATCGTTTAACAGCGTTAAAATTGAAAACGTAGACCTGAGTGTGGATGTGAGGTGTGCAAAAAATGTGATCGTGGCAATGAGTTGGGGTAGTTGACGTGGCAGGAAAATGAAAAAATTACGTGTTATGAAAAAATTACATTAGGGAGCTTGCAGCCGCTGTCGTACACACCACGACCACCATCCACAATCGTCAACGTTGCTACCGCAAAACTCACCATCGTCGGAACACCATGAGTTCATTTCACCACCACACATCACTGCCATCAACTCACCGCAGAGAATCACCCAAAGCAAAATCCACAACCTCCATCATTAAATCGCGAAAGCAACCCTCAAATCGCCGCGAGTTCAGAGCGCGAGCCATCATCTTCTCCGCTATAAAACCAGCACAATAGCGCCACCAACAGCCGCAACTACCCCGCCGCGATGCCAATCTCTTCCACCACAGAACGTAATAGCGACTTCTTCATCCAAATCGCGCTCAAAAACCTGCAACCAGATAAATCAATTCGCCCAAATCTGAGCTACATTCAGAATCCGTAAGGCAAATCGCGACGGTGAACCCTAGATTAAAGGTTTATTCGGTGTAATTTCTAGGGTTGAGGATTTGGGATGTTTTAATCGGTGCAAAACCCTAAATAAAGCAGAGACCATAAGATGGACCGATTAAACGATGGGAAGGAGAGATTGATCGGAGGAAAACCTTTTAAACGGAGCAAAGGAAGATTTAAACGGTGGAAGTGGCTAGAATCCGATTTCAATCGGTGAAATGGAATGTAAATGAGATTCTAATCGGGCAGAGATGAAGGAAAGAAGAACTAAGGGAAGAATGAGGTGCAAAGTTGAAATCAATCGGGGGATTAATGACAAACTTGATGGAAGAGACCGTCTTTGGCTTGGATTTGCGATGAAGTCGAGATTTGGTGACGGCGGGAAGAGGAGCAGGCGGGGGCTGAGAGGAAGGTGGAGGAGTTGAAGAAGCGGCAGAGTCGCACTGCCGTAGAGGATGAGTACAAGAGAATGGGGAGTAAGATTAAACTGGACCGTGTTCGTGAATACAAATGAATGAAGATTGATGAATGACGATTGAAGAAGGGTTTTGGGTTTTTTGTGTATGGGTTTCTGAATTTGGAAAAGATGAACTCTGTTGGCAAGAAGAACATATGAGAGAGAAAAAAAATGCTGGCAGAAAGAGTAGAGGAGAGAAAAACAAATTCAATTTCTTCATTTTTAAAACTGATGCTAAAGGAAAATTCATCTCTTAGGAACGAAATAAGCTATTAAGCCTATTAAAAACATAACAAATATTCCATCTAATCCTACACAAAATATGTACTAAATGTTAAAAAATGGTTTGTTTTTCAAATTATTGATTAATTACACAAAAATGGAATATAGTTCTAATAGATATTTAATTTACAGATATTCTTGGAAAATATATAATAGGTTTACATTATTTTGGATTTAACACTGATCTTGAAAAAAAAATAGTAATTTTAAATTGATATCAAACTTATTTATAAACATTTAAATTATTTTTGTTTTAGAAAATATAAATTTGAATTTAAAATTCAATCTAATTATTAAAATTGGATTTATAAAAATCTAAATTAGTTTTTTTTTTAAACATTCGATTTAATCCAATCTATATCCACCTCTATTATGGATAATCTTCTTCAGCAGAGGTAGCAGGAAAGAGAGCATCAGATACAACTCTAGAAGGTCAACAATATTTATTCTTAAGTCCTATGGACATTAACATGTAGCAGCTCCTGTGAAAGTACAATTTTTACAATCCCAAACTGAAGATTTTGAGAGTCTTTATCGTAATTACAACATTTCTGGAGTGGATTGACATATCTACGATAAGCAACCAAATTAGAATCCTCATGAAACAGAGAGGGATGAACACTAAGTCTACATAAATTTGACTTCATCCTAATATAGAGAGAGGAAGAAATATGAACCTTTGAGGTTAATTGCTTCGTCACTCTAAGTTAGTATAATGATATTATTATTTTCTAAAACTGCTACCGTATTCTCGAGCGGCATAATTTACAGACAGAAGAAGCTCTTGACTTTTAGCATTGATAAACTAAGCAAAAGAGAACCTATGACGGCAACCGCTGCAAGTCACTGCATGAGCGTCTCTTAAACTATAGTACTACAATGTGGGCCCCTGTCATTGGCATAAATAATCAAAACTTCCTCCAGCTCAGCCAATTGAAAAGACCATTTTTTTCCTTTTGAAGTCGACCAGGTGTGCTGTGGAGGGAAGAAAAAAGTTCCGTGGTACCACTGCTATGTGGTTATTGTGAGATGATTCCCACTTCAGCAAAGAAAAAGCATGGCGCAGAGAAATTGGGCAATGGTCATCGCGTGTTAAAAACAGGATTACGTTATTGGTTCAAGGATGCAGGAAGAATTTCCAACGAAGAAATGAGAAATCCACGCCTGTCAGCTGCTTTAACCTTGGCAATTTTGGCACAGGAGATTGACAACTGATCATGTTTATATTCAAATTGTTTGATGGGACTACGTGGTTTGTCCTGCCAACAAAAGAAAATTTTAATAACAAACAAATAAAATGACTCGGCAAATATAAAATGGCACAACTGTATTCACCATGAAGCCTGTTCCATTATACAACTGAGTGGGAGATGAAACATCAGGCTGTTGAGAGTTTTTCAAAAATCGATGTTCTAGTAAAACTGCAGCTGCTGGCCGCTCTGCTGGATTCCTTATAAAGCAGCACCTCAAGAAATCTTTACCCTCTGGCGACAATGTTTCAGGAATAGGAGGGGTTTCCTTCATAACCTTAAACAGAGCTGCAGCCTGTATAATTAGAAAAAAAAAATTATTTAACAAGCTAAAAAATAAAGTACCCGTATACATACATCATCTCTGCCAAATCCACAAGCTGAAAACAGAAAAAAGTTGGCTCATGCCTTAGCTCATATTGAGGTTTGCCAAAATAAGTAAAAAGTTGGTGCATATCATCCGTTACCAAACTTCAGAATCCCATATTCTCATATAAAGCGATATAAAACCATCCATCTTTGAATAAGTAGTTTTGGAAACCATTGGGATTCTGTTACCAATGAGAAATCTTATACTAATACTATATCAGTATGGAATTGAAGTAGCCTGAGAATCACAAAGTTGGAAAGAGGCAAAGTAAAATTTTCTTCAGGTGCTTACTCCTTCATATTCACTCCAAGGAGGCTTCCCTGTGAACATTTCAATGATGGTACAACCCAGACTCCAAATATCAATAGCAAAAGCAAGATCAGGGCTGTTATCCTTTTGCATCACAGCCTGCAAAAGCTGAATGAGAAAAGTGTTAATAAGAATTGCACGAGACATTACAGGATAGTGCAGTGTAATAATATATAATATACCTCTGGAGCCATCCAGTACGGACTTCCCCTCAAAGATAGATTAGCTTCGAACCCAGTTAGCTGTGACATAAAGGGATCCCGAGTTATAAACTTAATGAAACACCCCATGAACAGATTCAACAGCACAAAATAAGCACCAGAGCGCCTGAAGATACATATTCAACCAATGAAATTGAAAAACAATACATGAAGCACCTGATTATTATACAATCAAATTCAGAAAAATCTGAATCTGCTTTAAGGGGAGACAAGATTGCTCATCTCAAGCGAGAGAAAGGAATTTTAAAAGCAATAACTTTGAACTTTTTAACATAAGGCCTGTGTTTCTGATGCCAATCTCTTGGGATTTTTCAACAATAAACATATAATCTTATTAAATAGAAGAAATACAAAGATTCTACAGAATTACCGAACCACTCTCAGCATATGAAAAAGAACTGAAACTAGAAAATGTGAATTAAAGGGGAAGGCTTCTAACTCACATGCTTAGCCATCCCAAAATCAGCAAGTTTAACAACTCCAGCGGAGTCAACAAGCAAGTTAGCCCCTTTGATGTCCCTATATGCATACAAGAAAAATATAAGCAAATACAAAAGTGACAAAGGTTCAAATATAAGATAAATTAAAAATTCAAGGAAAAGTCGTTTTCCAACTAGAACAAAGCAATTGCATGTGGATCAATAAAGGTTTTGAATTCAAGTTGGTATGAGTTGTGAATGTACCTATGAATTGTTTTTTTGCTATGTAAATAAGCCAATCCAGATAGAATATGTCGAGTGAAATTCCGAATGACAGATTCTGTTATGGCACCACAATGTTCACGGACGTATTTATTAATTGAACCAGGATGAACATATTCCAGATAAATATAAAACCGGCCCTCAACCTGCAAACGCATACTCCAAAGATGTTATAAGGTTTTAAGGCTGTAACAAAAAAAATGAATAATCTTGAGCGGCTAATTATGAAGTAAGAGATTGTTTACTATTTCACTGCCAAAATACTGCACGATGTTCGAATGCTTTAGCTGGCTAAGAACTTTAATTTCCTGGAGAAAGAGAATAAACTAGTTAGAAGAATAGGGAGGATAGAGAATAAAATATCTTCATACTTAATGAGGGGAGGGTAAAATGTATAGCCAAACCATAAAAACAACAAAGCAACCTCACAAAGTAATTAAGCATAATGGACACTACAACGAAATTTAGGAGTCGTCACTGCAAAATGTATATTGGCCAAGGCTAGGAGAAAACACAGGTAAAATAATAGACCAGTTAATCTGAGCTGGACATCTGTACTGTTCAATGAGAAAAAATTAATTTCAATTACCATTACAAAGTAGTTGCCTTAGTTATTAAAAGTTTCAAGATAATACATTTCAGAAGTAAATTTGCTAAAGCAGAATTGCAAGATGTTATTAATAATGCAGCCACAGTTCCCAGTACTCGTGTAATAAGAGATCCAAAGTGACTAAAATGTGTTCTTATTCAGGATTGGAAAGAGAACTACTATTCCCAAGAAACTGACTGACATTTACCGCACTGACTTCTTTACTAAAATTCCAAAGTTCTAATAAGAGATATGAACCATAACACAATAAAGGAGACAAAACATCACTCTATGCGGTTTGTACATTTTACACAGATCACAAATAGGCAGTGGTAACAAACAAGTAACGACAACCAACCTGCTCTAACTGTTTTATAGACTCAGCAGATTTTGGATCATCAGGAAACATTTCCACTTCCTTCATTGCACATAATGCACCGGTTTCCCTGTCAAGAAACAACATCTCTTTAAGAGATTCAGAAAATAGATAAAAGATCTTAAAATGCACATGAAACATTATATACCTATTGGTTGCAACATAAACACTTCCAAATGTCCCACGCCCAATAAGTTTCCCTTTCTGCCATTGGTTTTTCATTGGCAATGATTCTGATCTAGCATTGGAAAATGTACTAGCTGACGATGGAGAGGGCAGGGGAGCCCCAGGAGGCAGGGGCAAGGGGTGAACACTGACAGGAGGGGCAGTACTTTCACGGCGCACCATTGAGATTTCGAGTGATAACTTGGAATGTAAAGGAGATAGAGGTCCACTCAAGGTTCTGGTGTGTTGCCCGGGACTTCTCCTCTGTGGACTTTGATGGGAGGTGGGAGAGGGAGAAGTTTCTGTGCCCAACACGGATAAATCAAAGAAGGCAGGAGGTAGCAACCCTGTTTCACAGGTAGACATTTCTGGTGCAGACCAGAACTGATTTCCTTTGGGACTCGCATAATAATATGGCACTGATTCACCATTTTTTGTTTTCTGTGGACTCATTATTGAAGGACTTGCAAAGGGAATACTTGAAAAACTGCTCCTACGAGGGATGCTCGCGAAGTTACTATTATTAGTATTACTATTCTCTCGAGCACATTCACAACAACCACACGAATCTTGATGCACCATTCTCGATGACCTAGTTTCAGCCTGTTCCATATTCTTTCTCGTGTCTTGGCCAGCAAAAACACTGTTACAATACAAAATTCGGTCAAATAGGTCAGCAAACTCACCACTGAGAACTCTTCCACAAACGCATGGAGAAGTTGCAGTACAAAACTGCAAATGCATAATCAATTCAGCTTGAATAATTTCTCCAAAAACAAAAATAACAAATGTAAAATGAATTGATCATTTTCATAAATTTAAATCAAGTTATGCACTTAACTTTTACAGAACGTACCTGATCCAACTGCTTTAAAATCGAGGTGCATAAATAGATTTTAACTTGTCAAATAAACTCAGATTCATTTAATTTTTTTTCTCGTAAGCGTTTAAGGAGAACCTTACACAGGCAGTGTCATAAAGTTTCATTTCACAAGTACAAAATATACGCATCTCATAGATTCAGTCCGAAACAACAACAAACGTGCAACATAAAAAATCACGGAACGATCTCAAGCAGTAATAATCGAATTCATTAAGCAATTAATTACCTAACAAAAATTGAAAAGCCACTGATAAAACTAGTTGAAGGAAAGAAAGGACAAGTTAAAAAATCGACCTCCGCATCCGACAGCCGGTGGAGGTGGTGACTGTAGCAGCATCCTTGGGCGAGGGAAGACGACATTCACCGTCTCTGCGGAGAACGGCTGAGGAAGCGGCGAGCTCCGGCAGGGGCAAGGGCTGAGGTGTGCCGGGGGAAGGGAAGGGTGGTGAATCGTCATCGTGCCACCTGGCGTCGTTCTCGCCATGACAGGCGCGTTTCTTGGATGAACTACCGAACAGCCACACCTTCCGGCGGTGGTCGGCGGAGGCGGCTGAGGAAGACGAGGAGGAAGCGGAAGGCGTGAAGGAAAGCGTGGGTAACCAGCGCATGGCTGCGTGAATCTACAGAATCAAAGAAACCTATGACCTCACAATGCGGATCGAAGAGAGGAGATCCTATTGGAAGCGCAATGTAAAGCTTTAACAACAGTCATCGTTCGCTTTAGCACCATAGCGGTTCCAGAAAGAAACGACAACCATAGGCCTTCCACACAAAGTCAATACGTTCCACCTTTTCTTTTTTTCTTTCTTCCTTCCCTCTAACTAAGTCAAGGTCTCTCTCCAATCTCTTTCTCTCTCTCTGTTGCCACAACACAACAGAGAACACGACACAATATAAATAATTCTTTTCCCAAAAAACACTTTTATTTTTTTACCAACAGAAAGACTGTTCTATTTTAGATACGGTAGTTATGTTCGCGCCAGGTAACACAACTCAACGTCTCCCTTAATTAACATAACTATCTTTTCACTTCCATTTCTATCTTCATTTTCACCAAATCATTCTGCATTATTAGTGTATACTTATTTTCTCATCACTCTCTAAATAGAAATAACCTTAACAACTTTCACCAAACTTACTGAATTTTTTATTATACTAATTTTCAATATTATTATTATTTTAATGTGGTTGGGTCTTGACTTGAGGATGTTTGAAGGAGGAATTACGTGAATTTATGGAGTTTGACGTTGGTGAGAATTGAGAAGACTATTGCCAAGTAAAACCATATTTTGTTTATAAAATGAAAAAGTAAAACCGTATTTTGATTCCATTATTGTTGGATCGGATTGTAAGAGAAGGAGTGACGTTGATTTCGAGAGGTTATTTGATCGATGATTGCGCGTTTCTCGATTCTATAGTAATTCGCTTCTAGATAGATTGACATTATATAGAGTTGATTTAATAATTAATTCTTATATTCTCTGTACTCGCTTTGAGTAATTGACTCAACATACAATGTTTAATAAATCAAATCATAAACTCTAATTTAATACACACATTAATTGCATCTGTTATCCAACTGTTTCCACTGTTCTATGTTAGATTTGTTCAGATCCATCCTTTGGAAAATAATTATTTTATTTAGGTTTAATTATTACATGTTGTTGTGATATATTTTCACTGGTCGTATTGACAACTTTTAATTGTGATTAAAAAAATTAAAAAAAGCCTCTAACCACAACTCCATGACCATAATTAAGATGGAAAGTGGGCATAATCTACATTTTTTTCGGTGTTTGACAATATTAATACACGATTCATAACATTAAATTAAATAAACATGACTCTCTTTTCTTCAAATACTTTAAGAACTTATTTTGTGGTTAAAATACGATAACATAAATATGTTATAAAAATAGCTATTGATATTCAATGTCTAAAAATTAGATAATAATATATTGTAATATAATTAATCATAATAAAAATGGTGGTGATGATGATATGGCCATAATGATGATAGTTAGAATGGTAAAAATGATATACCAATATAGAGGATGATAATAATTGTTATGTATAAGAACCTTTATAATTTTTTTAAGTTAAGAAACATTAAACAAAATACGTCAAAGTAGATATAGTAATTGAAAAGGAAAAAAAAATAGAACCTTTTGAATGATTAAAAAGAGTTTATATGTTGTTCGTTAAGTATTATACTTAATTTTAAGTGATTATTTGATTATAAGTTCAAGTATTTTTTTCCCAAGTTTATCGAAGGTGTTTTTTTAATAAATTTATCTATGCTTTCATTGTTGACTAAAAGTTATAATGCATTGCTTTTAAGCATTATTGGGGCACCACGTAAGCCAAAATGGTCAAAACAACATGATTGCTACAAGAACAACATTCCACAAAAGTTATTGAAAGATTTTGATAATTGAAGCAGTAGAAAGTAGAGGATTGGTTGAAGTAGTGATCTGAATTGGTCAAAGGTCACCCAACTTGACCAATACCCTTCTTCTATCCTCAATTTCACGAACCTTATCTCCACCTTTTCATGCTTCTGCCTTTCGGTATTTCGATTCATTCAGGGAAAATAATCAAACAGAGAAACATAAATTGAAAAGGACACTGCTAAAAAAATATGGTTTTAATAGTAATAGATACTAATCTTTATCATAGATCACAATCAAGATATATTGAAAAAAAATTCCATTTTATAAAGAATATTGTAAAAGGAACAGGATCAGACAGATGAAAAAGGGAAAAGAGCATTTTCCACGTTTGGTATATATGAATTAAAAAGGGAAGAGCAGATTAGAACTGAGTCCACAAAATTGCATTCTATCCGTATCGGTAAACAATGTCTGAGAAGAGGTTGATTATAAAAATTAACAGACTAAACTATTTTTAATTTTTTTTATATTTTAACTTTTTATTAAGATATCTTTATCATTTTATGTATATTTTTTTCTTCTTCATATTATATATGATTTTAAACAGATTTCCAAAGAAAACATAATTATTATGGGAAGGATAAATAGAACACATGCATAATATACCTTTCTTTGTTTGAACGAGTGCATTAGAAGAAAACTTTTCAAAGTGGTTATATGTTACTATTAACCTATATGAAAAAGAGAAGAAAGTTTTTAATACAAGAAAAAGAACATTTTTATTTATTTAATTTTTTTATTTGACATTGTATATATTTTTTTTCACACAACCAAAGAAGAAAAATTTTAGCTTTCTTTTCTTTGATTTTTCTTAAAAAATATTATTCCAATGAACAGTTTGTTTTTTGGTCATACTGTAAAGAATCAATATTCTCTAAAATGGAATAGTCAGAGAACAAAAATAGAAATAAAAAAAAAGTAGAGGAATAATGATAATAGTGATTATTGAAAATGATAATTTTCATCTGCAAATATAAAATCTGCAAACTACTTAAAAAAGTTTAAAAAAATATTTTATTACCGACTTACTTTCTATTTCATTGTTGTTCTTTTCTCTTTCTTTCATAAACTGAACCTATCTTCAAAGACTTTGTCAAATTTATTTTGTTGGTTCCTATCTAAGACTAGTTTGACATCAGCTGCATACTGACCGGAAGAATTTCAACTACATACTATAAGTGAAAAGGAAAGACTAAACGAAAGTTATAATAAGTCAAGAAAAAGAAAGTTGAATCCTCAAACAACAGAAAAAGAGACAACGTCAGAATCTAACGAGACCAATTCTCATGCAGACCGAATATTATCTTTTGAGATTATTAACACAATTATTAATAATAAGAGAAATTCAGAGAATCTATGCTTGTGCTTCCGATATACCATTCACCGAGACATGCCACTTGCAAAACGGTGCTTACAGACGCGTGCTTAAATTACTATATCCCAGGTCATGTTCAAGAACTTCAATATCAAACTCTTACGACCAGGAAACCAACAATCCATTAGAAATAAACAGTCACTATATTGAAACGTCAGTTTCGTCCAACATACAAAATAGTTCTAATATCTGGTGCTTGTACTCGTTAATGCTAGAAAACATCACCAAACTGATATGTTAGCTCTGCTTATTTGGAAATCGCATGTCTTCTCCATTTTTCGAAACGTGCTTGTACTCATCCTCAGTGATCACTCCACAATAGGTTCTCGGTTTCCCAAGCTTGTTGGAACTACTTTACATATGGGCATGTTTTCATTCTTACTGAGAAGCTTCAAGGATGGATGGACCTCAATGTCACGCATGAATATTCTATCTTCAATATCTAGATTGCTCACATCCACAACAATTTTTGAAGGAATGTGCTCAGATGGGCCAAGATATTTTAGACTAGGTCTGATTTTGTTCAAAATTCCTCCTGTAATAGCATAAAAGTGTCAACCATGTTAGCATTATGACATTAGAACCACAACAATTCGTACTGATATTAAATTGGACAAAATTGGCAACCGCCCCTTGCCACCATCCAAAAATAATGATATACAGAGCATTTGGCCTGAACTAAGAAAGTTCATGTCAGAAGTAAGACAGCGGCGTATTTAACAAAACATGGAATGTAAGTCAATTGACCAAACATAACAGCAGTCTTCCCAGGGCATAACGAGCAAAAGTCATCAACTATTGAAAGCTGGAAGGCTGAACACTGATCTTCAATATATACTCACAAAAAGATGTAATGTAATTAATAACATGTTATAGTCACCTATTCTTCCTCCACTTTGTTCCTTGTTTTCTAAAGTGGAATTAATTTTCAGGAAATAATGACCATTCAAAGAAGAAACAGTAAATGCAGATGAAACAGTGCAATAGCAATCACGTAACTTCTGGCCTTTTACTTTTCTCAGTCCACAACAGGCAAAACAGGAGAGCATGAGATCAAAAGAAAATACTTAAACATACACATACTTTCAACTACAATGTTCGCAAAGAAAGAAATGCCCAAAACAACAAGCAATAATATATATATATATATATATATATATATATATATATATATATATATTCCCTGTAACTGCAAGAGACTAGAAGCAATGAATCTATCAACAGGATAGTCCCCCAGACAAGAAACATTCCATATATTATAAAAAGTTATAACAAATCATCACCATTGGTTATAGATGTTAGAATAATTAAGCAATGTCAAACCAGTTATGTCTATTTCGCCCCCATTACTTGGTGTTAAATTATTTTAATCTAATATTGGCTCATGTAATTTATAGAATAACTTTAATGCAAAGGTTTCTAATGTGATGATTATAAATGTATTAAAGTTATGGGAATTATTTTAGAGTCATTAAAATCAATTCACTCTCTTCATTAAGGATATTATGGTATTTTAATAAATATTTCAAGAGGACACCTAGGAGTTACATTACAGTTCTTCTGTGAATGAAAGAAAAGGTTATTGAACAATAAAAGGCAAGTAACTTGAAAAAACATCCTATGAGACACATTCTATATCATCAAGAAAGTCGTTAAAGGAAATAAGAAAAGCTAAAATCCATCACCGTCTAAGAGATTTTTTAAAACCCTTCTATCAATATAATTTTGTGAGAATCATAGATTCTAAGATTCCTATGAAGTAGAGTAATTTCATGGATCCATTGTAAATGGTCTCTTTGAAGGTGATGGATATTTTCACTTCTCTTACTAACTTTGACATAGAATGTGTCCCGTAGGATGTTTTCTTCTGTCAAGTTACTTGCCTTTCATTGTTCAAGAACGTAAACTTTTCTCTTATTTATGGAAGAACTGTAATGTAACTTTTACGTGTCCTTTTGAAATATTTATTAAATTACCATAATTCCCATAACTTTAATACATTTATAATATAATAATCATCACATTAGAAAACTTTACATTAAATTTATTCTATAAATTACATGAGCCAATATTACATTAAAATAATCTAACACTTGGAAGCAAGCAAGCCACAAAGTCCTTTGAAATGCTTGTGTTAACAGACATATTGCTTAGCTTTATTTTCCTCTGTTAGTTTAACAGTTAGTTAGTAGTTATTAGCTCTCTGTATCAGATGGTGTGAGCTATGCTTTGTCATCTATACAATGATACTTGTAATTGATCGTTGACAGAAAAGTATTCAACTCTCTCGAGTTTTCACAGCATGGGAGGTTAATTCCTAGAGGCAAGCATTTGAAATGCTTGTGAGGATAATCCAAAAGATTTCCGAGTGTTCTCTTTGTTCAATCTGGTGTAGAGTATGTTTATCATGGACATACAAAAGATCATCCCCGTGTATTTTCCAAATGATATAATCATCAAGGAATCAAAGGTAAAAATTAACATTAAGCTTGAATTTTGGAGACAAACTTTGAAATATAAGGTCTTCGATCAAGTAGGAATTTAACAAAATATATACTTTGCAATTTCTTGTAAGAGATGAGGAATATGACTAGACATATGAAAAAATGATGAAAAAAATTAATGAGGACGATACACATAGGAAACAGGTGGAATGACAAACAAAGAAAGACATCAAGGGTTATTTATGATCATAAAGTACTTATCGACTCAAAGGTAAGTTTTACCATATGACTAAGCATTCAAGTGTGCCACACTATAGCAATTGATAGGCTTTAAAGGACGACATTAGAGAAAGGTGAGAGTAACAAAATTGAGAACACTAAGATTGATCTGTGACCACAATACAAAATAATTTATACAAAAAAAAGTTGGTGAAGCACCGAGTAAGGAAATAATAACAAAAAAATCAGTTATGAGGTTTGGGATTTACAAAAAAGGGCAAAAAGAGGCAACAATCATAAGAGTAGATTACATGATTTTAGGCAGACAAAAGGGAGAGGGAGACAAAACAGACATTGCAAAAATTTGTCAAGGGAGGCTTAAGCTAAATAATATTCCAGAAGGTTTGGATTTTAACCGTGACAAATGAAACTGAATGACCCATCACGCATGTAGCCAACATCACCTAGTTGGATAATAATTTGTTGTTGTATCAATATAAATTCACAATCACATCCAGTTTAATGTTTGGCAATATTTTCTACCTTAATTATTGAGGAAAGGAAAAATAGTTTAATTCAAATACAGGGACAGACAGTGTAAAGGATGCGCTATCATCCAATCATCCGTCACCATGTATACTAAGATTGATGGTTTTTGTAATAACTACTTCAAAAGTCACACATAAAATAACTTCTAATCAGTTCAAATTATTAAAAAAAATTGTACTCAGATGAAAATTAAACTAAAAAACTAAACAGTTCGGTTAAGCCGTAGTCTCTCTGCTAAGCAATCTCCAAATTATGCATACAAAAGATTATTAGTATGGATTATTGATTACTTCAGCTTAGAGAGCTCCACACGAGGGCCATTTCGTCATGTATTGCACATTTCATCACTCATGAACCAAAAGATCATCTAATAAACTACTAAACTACAAGTTCTGCAGCAATAAAATAAAAAGAGTTACCTTTCTGAATACCAGGACAAACATCTTCCCCTTTGAAAATAACAGGCACATCCACTTTCAATTTCATTCCGTCCTCAGCCCAAACAAACACCAAATTCAGAATCTTCCCACTCTCTTCGTCCCTATGAATCTACATAACCAAAAACTGCAACTCAAAACTCAAACCAAATATAAATATCATAAGAGAAAATAAGAAAGAAGAAAACCTTGAGAGGTAAAACGGTTCCCGATTCGACCAAATGAGAAGACCCGGATCCCGCACGGATCTGGAGCGGAAAGCGAGTGGAGCAGAAGGTAGGAGCGTGGACGGAGTCAAGAATGGCCTTAATCTGCTTCTTCTCGACGGTTAGCAAGTACTTCTTCGATTCTGTTCGATTGTCGGGATTTTTCTCCAGAAGGTTCTGGAAGAAAAGGACGGCGGGTATTCGACCTTGCACTCGGTCTCTCGCTGAGACTTTGCTGCCTGTGCACTCCCTTGGGATGGCTTGGATCGTATGATAATGGCTGCACCAGAAAGCAGATGACGAACAACGGCTCGCTGCCATAGTACGGTAGTGGCCGGCGGCGGAACGCCACCATTGCGCCATGATTGTTTTGTCTGTGTCCCTCCCTCCCTACGACTCGTAATGGGGTTTAGCGTACAGGGGTTTTGGGTTTCGGGTCTATTTGGACTTTTTTAATGAGGGGATGATAATTTCTTTCTGCGCTCCATACTTTTCATGTGCACCCTATTGAAATTATCAAAAGACCAAATTACCAATGTTATCCCCTTGTTCTCCACTCAGTCTTCTATAACGTGTTCCTAATTGCAAAATTTGTCATTGTTGTTATTTTTTTTTTATGTAAACATATTTTGATTGTAATCTGTAAGTTAAAAATAATTTTTAAATGGTATAATATGGAAGTTTTTTTTCATCCAAAAAATAATTTTTATATTGTAAATTAAAAACTTATATATTAAGAAGAAAGTGAGAATCTTTAATTTTATGATGTACATAAGAAAAATAAAAATGTCAAAATGAATCATCTCAATTGTTAACTTATTATATTCATTTAAAAATGAGTCCATTTACTTGGAAAATATTTTATAAACATGTTTTATTTTTCTAATTCATTTTATATATTTATTGTTAAACATTCAAAATATATTGCCTATACTTTTTTCCTTTTATAGTAATATAATTATAATCTTCATTTAATATTATTATAAAGATAGTAATTAAAAATTAAAACATCACTACCTAATCAATTGAAAAATATATAAATTAAATATATAAATTATCAAATATTTTTCACTAATATTTGATTATTTAAAAAAACACAATGTTAACTTATATAATAAAAATAATAAATAATTATAATAAAAACATATAAAAATAATAAAAAACAATATAAATGGTTATTGATAAATTATATATTAACTCATTTTTAACTCGACTTGAATTCATTAAATCTATTAATTAGGTGAATCAAATTTAATTTAATCTATAATTAGGTGAATCAAATTTAATTTAATCTATATTTAATTTTTTTTAAGTCAATCTATCTTGAATTTGTGACGAATCAAACAATTTTACGAGTTTCAACTTATTTTAATATCTCTAAGGTATTGAGAAATTTATTTTTCTCCAAATAAACTAATTTTAAATTAAATATGTCCAAATAAATTCATTTCTACTTTAAAGCTAAAACTGGACCGATTAATTATTCACGTATAGAATGTAATTTTCTGGTAACTAAATTCTCAATATGAAATATCATAATCCTTTTTTTCTAAATTTTTAACAAAATTGAAAAAATAAAGAAGGAAAATAAAACTTAGTAATACTGTTATTGAATTCTCAATTGAATTTTATTTAATAATTAAAGTAGAAATGGGTTTATTTAGGTAAAATATCTTAAAGTATCTTGAGAAAATAATTATAGATCGGGAAGTATATTTTACTGATATAAGATTTTTTTTTTCAAAAACCAAACATTTTTAAATGTGGTGAAGTATATTGAAATCATATTTTATTTTTCAATTTACATAAAATAATTATGGTTAACACTAATGTTAGTTTCTTAATTGGGAAAACATGTGCATTAATATAATAAATAAAAAAGAACCATACGTATATTTTCACAGGAGATAAAGTTGCTTGAAATCTTTTGGATCAAACTCCAAGTGAAGCTTATCATAAAAAAATACTTAAAAAATAATTGTCCAAAATATCTTATATAGCTAAAACTGAAAGTTTGAAAAACTCTCAAAAATTAATTTACGGAAGATAAAAATCTTTGCAAAATAGAACACAAATCTTCACTAAATAAAAGTTATTTGTAATATATTATTGAGTAGTACATTTTTTCTTTTAAAATTAGAAAGAGTATGATTAACTGTGTGAATGTCTCGTATTCTTATACTTGAAACTCAAATGCAAATGTAAAATTGCTAAGCAAAAGATCTACCTAGGACAACAAATACATTAACATTTGGATGAAAATTTATTACAATAATATGCGATTAACATCAAGCTTTAAAATGGTGCAAAACATTTCCAACTATTATTGTTTAATTCATAACTATTTGCTAAGTACAACAAGAAACAGTAAGAAATTATTTAAAACACCAAATATCCTTGTAGAATCAAGCGTTAGTAGAAAATATTTCAGAAAATTGATCAAAGTCTAGGAAAAGTGAAATCTTACACATATAATGTGTACGAAGGATCAAAGAGATTGAGACACAATAATTCAGTTTATGCAATTTATTTTGATCTATTTTCATTTCATTACAATAAGTGTATCTCATTTGTTACCTTCGTACACATCATTCATTGATTCATCATCTTACTTCATACAGAGTCTTTGTTTCTTTTTTCACTACAGGGAAAAAAAAGTATCACTAACAGTCAAAATTCATTGAAAATTTAAAAAATTAGTTGCTAATGATTTTTTGAGAGATTACCGATAAATCTAAATTTGTCAGTAATAATGCAGTAAGTAATATTTATCGACAAAATCTTAAATTTGTCAATAATTACTGACAGGAAAATTCATCGATAAAACAAAAAAAATCGTCGATAAGTACAAAACTATTCGTTAGTAATTACCGTAAAAAATCATCGGTATGCTTATGAGCCTGTATGGGGAAGCTATAGGTGATATGATTATGAACCTGTATGGAGAAGTTACAAGTGGTATGTTTATGAGCCTATATGGGGAAGCTATAGGTGGGATGATTATGAACCTGTATGGGGAAGCTACAGGTGGTATGTTTATGAGGCTGTATGGAGAAGGTACAAGTGGTATGATTATGAACATGTATGGGAAGCTACAGGTGGTATGATTATGAACCTGTATGGGGAAGCTACAGGTGGTATGGTTATGAGCCTGTATGGGGAAGCTACAGGTGGTATGGTTAGGTAAAGAAGACAGACCAAGGTCTTTCATGATGATGTTGGGAGACTTTGTGTTTAGAAATGATGTTGATAAGGACGATGTTGATGGCATAGTCATGATATAGTTAATGATGATGTTGATGATGATCATGGTGTATAAATGATTATGTTAGTAGGACAACATTGTAGATGATTGATTTGTTATTAAGTTGTGTTTGTTTTCTATGTACAAATTTTATTATTATTGATTTTGCTATGGTAGCTTACCTATATTTGTTTGTGTTTATAGTTGTATATGTCTTGCGATGATCGTATAACTTTTGGTTATACGGGAGTAGATGTTGCAGATGCTCCAGATGCATGATTGAGACGCGAGAGTGGGAAAAAGACATGTGTTATTTAAAGCTTTTGTACTATAAATGTTAGAGATAATATAATCGGGTTTATTTTATTTCGTTTTTATTTTACAAATTTCAGTATTATATAAGTGGATTTCCGAGATGGTATTATAATTTTAAAAATTTTAAATTTAACTCGTAATCGGGATGTTACACCACCACTACCACAACCCACCGAAGCAACAAACGCCAACATAACCTGATGCATCCATGAGCATAGCCACAATTGCTATAGAAGAGAGAGAAAGGAATCGTAGAGAAAAAGATGGAGAAGAGAAAAGTGAATCGAGAAAAGGGATTTAGGATAGAATGTCAAAATTTTTACACCGATTATATTATATGACCGGTGTAGAAATTAACAACGTTTATACCTAATATAAGTTTAATAGGTATGGAAAAAGTAATTTTTTACACCTATCTCGAGGATAACCGGTACAAAATACTTATTTATTATTTTTTATTCCTGTTCTTAATAAAATAAGTATAAAAAAATTTATTTTATTTACGATACTGTCACTGTATTAATTTTTATACCTAGTAAATTTCTAACAGGTTTAAAAAATGGGTATAAAAAACATATTTTTCACTAGTGACTGTTTGTTCTAGCAATTCCAAGAACCACCGCAAAACCGCGAGCCACCGCAACCATGACCTCCTCTAATTTACAACATAAATAACTTTTACATCAAATTAATCTTACTTGTAGAAGCTTAAACAAAAACACCATAATTAGATTGAAAATAAGTGTTTGCTAATCCTATGAAAAAAAAACTCACATCGAGTTGATTTAATTTAAGTAATACTAATAATCTATTGATTAAAACTAAGTCCTTGAAAAACACTATCATAAAACAAGTGGAAGCATTTCAAATGTTGATAATTTTGTTTATTTTTATTAGCATAAACAAAATTTACTTGTAAAAATAAAAAATGGTTTAGGTAACTTTCACTCCTAAAAAGTTACATAACTATATCATACTTTTCAAGTCGATTAGTAAAAAATTGATGAAACAAATATATGATGAAAATGGTTAAGTATGTTTTTAGTCCATGAACTTACATGAAAAATTGGAATTCATTTCTCTCTCAAACTTTAATATGTTTTGGTCCTCAAAGAGTAAAAATGAGTGGATATAGTCATTTTAACCTAATAGTGTTAAACTTTTTTATTTATTAAATTGTGTTTCAAGTTGACATTTGAGCAGAAAAGTGTCAAAATGGTACAAACAATTCAAATATCATCCTAAAATGCATTTGACACGTCAAAAAAATTTAATGCAGTTGGATTAGGAGGACTATATCCATTCACTTTTAAAGTTTAAAGAAAAAATGTGTCAAAATTGAAAACATAGATAAATTTCAATTTCATGTACAAGTTTAGACTAAAAACATATTTAATCATAATGAAAAATTTGTAAATTTTCACTATTTTTACCAAGATAAAAAAAAGTCTTTTAAACTTTGATATATTAATTCATGAAAAAAGAAACACTTTCTATGTTGGTTATTTCATAATAACGTACAAATTATATAGATTACTTAATGTCCATTTATATTTCACTCATATCAATGCAACAACTTTTTCATATGGCAAATTTTAGGATACTATTTAATTATACTATTTTGCCCTCTAATTGGTGCAGTTGTTATTGTTAAACTAAGAGCTACCTTAATCCTTTGATTCTCGAAGTTCTTCTCTGTCTTTGTCTTTTGTTATCCGATCGTTCGATTCCTTTACAATGATCAGGCCTCTAGATTACTTGCAAAAGATATTCTCTCACTCAAGTAAGTGTTTAGTTTCAATTAATCTAATAAATGGAAGGGCAAAAACTTTACCTACATTTTTCTATTTATATGAGTTCTTACTTTTTGGAAGGCCTAATCATAATTCAATGATATTGTAATCTTGTTTACGAGTATAACTCAAGGGTTACATTTTTGACCTTGTTTTCTCTTTGACTTTTGAACACTGTGTTTAAGACCAATAACATCTTTAATTTGGTGAGAATATGTTTTGTCTTTTTGCACTACAAAAATTTTTGAAATTATCAATGAAATTTTATCAACGAAATTAAATTTGTTGATAAATTTTAATTTTGGCATTTTTTGAATTTTTAATGATCAATGGATTTCATCGACAGATTGACTATTAACGAACCTTTCCGTCGATAATACATATTTTATTTACCAATGAACTTTTTCATTGATAAATCCGCTAGTAATGCATATTTCATTTATTGATGAATTTTTCGTCGACAAAATATGTAAGTAATTATAAATATTATAATTCATCGATAATTTAAAATGTTTATTACTGATGGATACATTTGTCGATAAAAGGAGCAATAATTTTCCTGCTCAAATAATTTTCCCCCGCTCATGGTGGTTTGTGTTGGAGGTGCGCAACTTCTATTTCTTCCATGGTGAGGTGTCACAACTCATGATGTTGGATCCGTGACGATGGCTCAAGTGTTGGATTTGCGATAGTGGCTCAGGCGGAACATGTGGTGATGGTGCATTGCTAAAGGAGTCGTAGAGGTTCTCGACAATGCCAATGGTGGTTTGGGACAGTGTTGTACAACTATCTCTCTCTTTTCCTTTAGTGATGACGACATTTAGGTGCTACTCTAACTGGTTTTTTGACGTCGTTCTTATGGATCACGAGGAACTCATATTTTCACGTGTTATAAAGGTGATTTGGTTTACAATGGTGCGACTGTTGCTGCGATGGTGGAGGATGCACTCGTGATATTAGTTTGTCATTGTCGAGAGGTGAGAAGAGGGAAGAATACCGTCTCGAACAATTGAGTTTGCCCCTTGGGTTCCCCACTAATGAAGAACTTTTGGTTGAATACCTTTTTGTAAGGTAAGGTTGTGTTTGGAGAAAAATGGATAGAAAGTACCCGAATGGTTCACTGTCAAATAGAATTTTTCATTATAAAAAAAACGAAACCCTAAAAGACAGGAAAAGGAGAAAGGAGAAATAAGATTAACCAAATCAATATCATTTTTCGAAAAATTTATCGTCGAATTTTTTCTTTGATAATTACTGATAAATTTATGGACATAATTTTTTCTCCGTTTTTATTGAAAAATATGAAATTTTGTCGATAAATGTTACTTAGTGCAGTATTATTGACAAATTTTGATCTATCAAAAATTTGTGTAAAAAATGTCGTTTTTGACAATTTATTTTACGTTTTTAATTAATAAATTTTGACTATTTATAATATATATTTTTTTTTGTGGTGTTAAGGTCTAGGAATTCTGGATTGTATCCTCGAATCGAGGGGTAGAATGTACACTGACCCTTGAGCCCAAGTATCGGAAAAGTATTCGTACGAGGGTTTGTAAAATGTTTTCATGACTTGCAAAAAAGTTTGATAATTTAGTTTTGGTTGAGTCTCTTGGACCATTCGGGTTTTTATACAGGTATATATAGGATCCAAAGAAAAATGAGTAATTGATTATTTGAAAAATTGGTTAAGAGATTTATAGAGTTACCAATTGTTAAAAAAAGAAATTCAATAAATTACCAAAAGTTTGAATCGATTAGATAATAACTTCAACGCCTAAAACATTTCCTTAATAGATTATTTACATTATATAATCAATAGTTGATGACTTAGTCGATTATATAATGAATTTAGTCGATTAAATAGCATATTGTTGAACGATTTCACTCACAATGCGAGAGAGAGTTTAAGGTGATAGGGAGAAATTGATAGAAAATTTTTATAGATATTATTTAAGGACCTGAAAATTAATCTTTTCCGTTCTAATCTACAACAAATTAATTTATAATTAATAGTGAAAAGTTGTGAAAATAGTTACGTACCCTAAAGAGAGAGGGAAATCTTGTGAAGAAAGTATATGTTGTATATATAAACAACAAAACGACGAGATGAGGAATGATATAGCATCGTCGAAGAAGGATTGCTTGTGGCAGTAGCGCTGAAAATTAAAGAAACTACAATCATCTCTTCCTCTTTCATCTTCTTCACATTCCTCCTTTTCATCCTCTTTCCACGCTCCGTAAGTTCTATTCTCCTTTCTCCATCGCCTTTATCGTTCATCAAGAAAATTTTTAAATCCCAAATGTCATCATATTTTATTTTCATCACCTGATTATTTTAATAATTTCTTGAATCTGAAATGAAAAACCTATCAATCTCAATTCATCGTCGTTTATTGTGCTGTTCATCAATTTAACTGCCTGCACGCTATCTTTTTAATAACCTAATCTTGTTATAGGGTAACTATTTATATAACCGTTTGCTTTTTGATCTTCTCTTTTCCTTTGAGAAATCTATTATGAAGAAATGAATAATCGTTAATGATTCCTATTTTGAGTGATAATTAAGAACAATCTCAGAAACTATTGTCCTTATTACCATTATGAAACCAATGACCATAATCATGAATTGACGTGGTTTATTCAGGTGACGGTATTAGGAGATATTTGTTTATGTGTAAAACTGTTTCTGTTAAAGCAGTTTCTTTTCGGTTTCTCTATTTCTGTTGTTTATATACATTTGTATCTTGATCTTTCGAGTTGAGTTGATCAATAAAGTTTTTCAGTGTTTTCTTCCATGGGTTCTTTTATTAGGACTCAGAAACACTAATAGACGGTGAATTTAGGAAGGGAGGTTAGGGAAGATGTCGTCGCTGAATTCGCCGTGCGCTGCGTGCAAGCTTCTGCGCCGGAAGTGCACGCAGGAGTGCGTGTTCGCGCCGTACTTTCCGCCGGACAACCCGCAACGGTTCGAGTGCGTGCACCGCGTGTTCGGCGCCAGCAACGTGTCGAAGCTGCTGAACGAGCTCAGCGTGGCGCAGCGCGACGACGCCGTTAAGTCGCTGGCGTATGAGGCGGAGGCGCGATTGCGTGACCCCGTGTATGGCTGTGTGGGAATAATTTCGTTACTACAGCAACGGCTCCGCCAAATCCAGATGGAGCTTCAGAGCGCGAAGAAGGAATTGTCCACTTATGTGAGTCCTCAGACTATGCAGATTCTCTTGGCCAATCCTGGGATGGTGCCATCAGCTGATATTGTCGTGCCTCCCTCGCATCAACCTCTGTTCAATCATGTTGGCAACAACATGGCGCCGCAGCAGATTTTGGTTGGCCATGGCGGTGGCCAGACGATGGTTCGCGACCCTCAGCAGCAGGATTTTCAAGAAGCTCAGCAGATAGCCCTTGCAACTAGGGAGCAGCAACAACAGATGTTTAGAAACTATGAGCAGAAAGTGTTCGGTGGTTTTGAACCTAGTAATGGTGGATTTGGGACTCAAGGAGAATTGTTGTCTCCTTTGGCTCTTGGAAATTTTGGTAATGTTGGCGCTTACCAAATGCAGCAGCTAGGGGAACAACATCTCATTGAATCACAGTTGCTCCTCTCGCCACAGCAGGGACAGCCCCATCAGCAGCAACAGTGTGAAAGTGAGGATACAAAGAATGTGCTTGATTTTTCAGTCAAGTAGTTATGGTGTCCATTTCTCACTTTCTTAAGGTTCAACGAAGTTCAAACAAGGTATTTGGTTTTCTCCTTAGATTTTGGGTTTACTTATCTCTCACCTCAGAATGAACACAAATTTAAATGTGTTAGTACGAGTTTTCATTAACAAATTTCTTTCTCTCCCTCCCTCTCTTTTATGATTGGTAGAATAATTAACTTAATAAAAAATCCTTAGATTTCTTGTACTATGGCAACTCTCATATCTAAACCCTTTTTAATGTTTGTCTCTTTGTATCGCAATACATCATTACATATTAATCATCTTAATCACACATCGTTTTTTAATCTTCTTCTTTCTTTCCAAGTTTTAATCCTAATTTTTCTTTATTTTCACGTCTTCTTTGGCTTCCCCTTCCTTCCACGCCAAGAAGAATGCTACCAAAGCTATACCATTTTTAATATATTGTTTGTTATTATAATTAAAAAGTTATTATAACTTGTGGGATTTTTTGAAGTGAGAGTCTTACTTATAACTCATACCATAACCGATAATAAGTTAAAATACATTTAGAAAACACTGGTATTGGATTGAATGTTCTTTGAGAGGCAAATTAAGTGACAGACATCCTTTTAATGGTCTTGATATATGTTTCCACTTAATGAATGTAGGTATGCTTGTGAGAACTTCCTCGAGAAAAGGAAGGATTGAAGTTTTTCACAAGCTATCAGTAATTTATAAATGAACTAATATACAGAAATCTCTTATGTAATTGATATTATTTTTTATTTTTTATTTTTTATTTTGTATAACTTAATTTTAGTTTGTGAAGATATTTAAGTATTTTCTTCTTCCTTAAAATAACTTTAGGAGAAGTTCATTTAAAGATACTATACCA
Source organism: Vigna umbellata (assembly GCF_029865625.1). Taxonomy (NCBI): domain Eukaryota; kingdom Viridiplantae; phylum Streptophyta; class Magnoliopsida; order Fabales; family Fabaceae; genus Vigna; species Vigna umbellata. Next base: position 89,581,410 of record NC_142165.1, on the reverse strand, counting down.
AATTTCATTAACAAAAAGATATAGAAAATGAAATACAAGCTAGATCAACTATATATAAAATATATAGATAATGAATATTGTTGAGTTAAGAGATCGTCTACTAATTGACAGCTAAAAAAATATTAAGGAATATATTTAATAAATGCTCTTGATTTTATTAAAAGTGTGTACACGACCGATTATGTTATTTATCTATATTGTGTATTAATTTAAATCATTTATTAGTTATAAAGTGCATTGCAAGAAGGGATGAGAGTAGTTTGTAGCTCCACATTTAGCTAATAAGAAAAAATTACCTTATTTAATACTATATCATCACTGTCCTCAATATATGACTGACTGGTTCGCCTTAATATAGTTAATTCATTAACTTTCCTCTATAATAATACTTTTTAGTGGCAAAAAAAAATCAAATATAGACCTTTTCATAAAAAATAAATAAATTTTAAAAATTAAAGTTATTGCAGAATTGGCAAAACATAATTAAGTCTATCTTAAACTTCAATAAATAAAAAGAAACAAATTTTTGTAAAGAATTTATGACAGAAAGAAAAACAAAAGATATCAAACATCCTACCCAAAAAATAAAAATTAAATGTGTTACCAAGCAGTGTGAACATTTCAATGAAGGTTTTTCATTTATACTATGTTTTCCTATGATAAAAGAGGAGAGGTAACTAAAATTTAAGTTTTATTTTTATCAATATTTCAGCGTCAATGGTGATATGATAGTCCTCCTCACCTAATCAAATTACTATATGCTTTGAGTTGTATCAAAGAGAGTATGAGAAAATGGCTTGCCAACCGAAAGATGAAATAAAATGCAAAAACCCATGTCGGTTCGACAGGTTTTGTCTGCTTCTGTGGCATCCATAGATTTGACTCTCAACGTATACTCCTTTTGTATGTTCAATAAAACAGGTTTATGCTGGACATCTAATTAGATAACATGATTTTCAAGATAATTAATTCAGATAGATGGCAGGTACACACGAATGTATATATACAGTGACTTTTTTCCTTTGTAGCTACTTTATGGGCTGTTATCTGATTAAGTAGGAAGGTTTTTTAATTTTCACTATTTACTAGTGACACTGCAAATAAGATATAACCTTCTCCTCTGTATTGTTGATCTTCCTCTTGAACTTTTGTATAGGGAAAGGTGCCCTGGTACCTCATCTATATGTTTTTCATTGGTGACAAAAATAATAATAGTTATATTATGATTGTTAAGTATTTTTGTAAGACTGTTAAATAATTTTTTTTTTGCCTTATTAAGATGGTTTTGTCGTTGTTGGTAACAGATTTTTTTGGGATGGGGTTGCACTCAAAATATACTAATGTATAAATCGAGTTTAATGGTGTAAAAATAATTAAGTTTGAAAAAATATGTATATATACATACATATGTGTGTGTGTGTGTGATAACTTTATAAATCTACTGACTAAAAATTATGTTAAATTATTTTATACGTTGGCTCATGAGTCATTATTAATAAAAATAATAATCTAGTTCAAGGTCAATAATGTTGAATTAATTATGTAAGTGGCTATCCAATTAGAATATATAAAGAATAAAGATGGGTGAAATTGCTGAATCACATTAGGGTTTCGCAAATTTCAGCGGCTTTTAATTTCTTTATATTGAAATCAATGAGATTGTGTTAGGCCATCTTCTGCTGTTCTTGTTTTTGGCTGCAGTTTCTGGCATGTCTAAAGCGTATGTGAAAGATTCATAGTACCTCGTATAATTTTTGTCTACACGAAGGTTTTAAGCTGCCCATTTTAAAAAATAAAAATAAAAATATGATTTTAAAGATATTCGGAAGCTCATTTCTTTTCTCCCTTTTAGAAGCAATAGTATATATTATCCATCTATTTTTTTCATAAACAAAATTGTAACTCTGAATTTATATATATAGCTTTCAATTAAGGCTTTATGATTTTTTTTATTAGCTAAGCTTTTATGATGTTCATCCAATTCGTTTATTCACCTTAGCTTCCTCTTATTCATTCTATTATCTTCGTCTCCTGTAATGCACTATTTAAAAAACTTGAAATTACTTCATTGATATTCCTTTAAGAAAGATTGAGATAAGAATATATACCGTAACAAGTTTGCAAATATTAAAAGCCCTTGTATATTTATTATTTTAATTATTGTTTCGACTGTGTCCGGGCGGACCCTGCAAAAACACACGAGCTTACTGTTGAAGGCGGACGACGAATACTGAGGCCGAACGGATGAATGGTCTCGAACGCCGGGCGGACGAGCGATCACGAACGTCGGAAACGGGCGGACACTTTCAGCTGGATCCCACGAACCGAAGCAAGCTTCACTGGCGGGCGGCATTAATATGGACGATTACTTTGTGCTCCAAACCGGGCGGACGTCCTCCAATCCGGACGCTCGCTCTCTGCACCACGCTGGACGGGCGTCCTCCACTCCTGGCGGATGATCCTTGCTTTCAGCTCCAGCCTCCCAGTTGGGGAGGGGCCGGGTACCTGCTAAAGGCACTCCGACGCTCAAGTCAGTAATATGACAGAGCGATTGTGATGCGTGTATGCATCGTTATCCAGTTAGTCCAGAGTTCATACCTGAGACCTTTATTTATAGTGAGTTGTAATGGGCTTTTACCTTTTGGGGGCCTCGGAACGGCCCAATAATACCTTAATCTTCATTAAGGACTTTAACGCGTCATTAGCATTTAACCGTGTAATCAGCAAAGTGCGTCGGTTGGGAATGATGGTCGGTTAGGGATGTTACCCTAGGTGGGCGTCCAGCTCTTGGGCGGACGTCCACTCCTTGGGCGGACGTCTAGCTCTAGGGCGAACGTCCAGCTCTTGGGCGGACGTCCACTCCTTGGGCGAACGTCCTATTCTTGGGCGAACGTCCTATTTTGGGCGGATGTCCACTCCTTGGGCGGACGTCCAGCTCTTGGGCGGACGTCCTCTCCTTGGGCGAACGTCCAGTGCTTGGGCGGACGTCCACTGCTTGGGCGAACGTCCTTCTTGGGCGGACGTTCCATATTGGGCGGACGCTCCACGTTGGGCGGACGCTCCACATTGGACGGACGCTCCACATTGGCGAACGTCCTTCTTCTTGGGCGGACATGCCAACCTTGGGCGGACGTCCACCTCTCAGATGGTTGGCCGCTCGCTCGGTCCTGATTCCTGGGCGGACGTCCTTGGACGGTCGTCCGGTTTCTAAGGACGGACGGTCCAGACTATTTGGCGGACGTCCGGATTACTGGGCGGGCGTGTCTTATGCCGGGAGAACTATCAGTACAATTATGTATAAAATAAATATTAGTCCCCAAAAAATGAAATATCTACTTTCTTTATAAATAACAAAACAACCAAGATAGAATATTATTAGTTGATTTGCTAATATATTCTCCTCTTGTTTTAACATATCACGTAATCCAAAAAACTAAAATTGTACTAGTGATGGATTGTCTTTAGCACCACTTTTCCATCTCAAATATCTCGTCAATATAATTTGACTTCAAATCCATTAAGATTAATTACTACGTTTAATGTATTGTTTAGTTTGGAATTCAAAGTTCCATCAAGATTAATGTTGAAATTTTTAATCTAGAATAAACTAAAAATATTAACTCATACTTAAATTCCTAACATTCTCTCCCACATTTGTGACTTGGGTTTATATAATTAATCTCTACCACAATAGGACATATTTGTCCATCCATTTATCTCAATACACTTCCGTTGACCCTAACTTTAGTTGGGTCTTACCACAACAAGAGATATTTATTTATGTTTGAGTTGAATACCAAGATAAATTACATTTTGCCATGTCAAAAAATAATACACCATCTTAATTTAAATATTAATTTCACATAATAAAATCATTAATATCAGCATATTTACTATGCAACACAGCATCTCTTGACATCGTTTCTGACCACTTAATGGAAATGACTTAATTATTACAATTTTACAAAATTTAGAATCCAATTGAGACAGTTTTCAACAAGAGAACTCATTTGAGATTCCTCAACGAATATAAGGATCATCCGAGAATTTAAACCAAATTTTTTATATGGAATAGACTAAGGAAATTAACCATCTATGAGGTATAAGTTGTTCATATAAACACTATGACAATACTTTCAACATAAAATCTAAAATCTTAAGGCTTGATTTTTATGGGTCATATTTTTCTTATATACCATCTCATTTTTACTTGATGTAAGACTTTTAACTTATACTTAGATTTTAAATAATACTTTAGTTTATAACATTTAAATTACCTTTAATCTTGACTCATAAATAATACGACACTATTGAGCATATGCTAATTATACTTCATTTTAGGACATAATATTACGGTCTCAAACTTGTTACATTATTATAATCAATACACTAGTGCAACAAAGGGATATTGCTTCGGTTGCTTTGGGTTTATGCCGCGGTTACAAAACCGAGGTATATTCAAACGAGGTAAAAAGAACTTTTGACCTCGGTTCAAAAATCCGAAGTAGTAAAGCAAAAAAAAAAATAGGTCTATTGCCTTGGTTCTAGTTTGAACCGAGGCCGTAACCCTTAAAAACAATTAATTTAAGGGTCTATGACCTCGGTTGGAGTCCAGAACCAAGGCAATATACCATTTTTTGCCTCGGTTCTTACCATAACTGTTGTCTAAAGTATGATTTTTTTTAAAAAATAATTGCTTGGTTATGCAAACATTCCATAACAACCTGTAATCTGAAGTTTAAAAAATATTTGCATTGCAAAACTTAAAAAGACTCTAACTTTCACTCTGGTTAACCTTTTTTTGATACCGTGGTAGCGAGCGTAGCCAGCTAATCCTTCCAAATCTCCCAGAAAATGCTGTTTTCTATTTTTATGAAAAAAAATTATATTTTTTCAAACTTTTCAAAACGAAAACATCAAAAACTTAAAATGAAACTAACATTAAAGGTTGAAGGCGACTTCTATGCTGAAACAAAACAAAATAAACATCCAAAGAGCACTTGTGCACAAAATTAATCGGTAAAAATGAAAGACAATGGTAGAGAAACAATTAATCAACGAAAAACGAAAGAAAAAAAAATGAAAGAAATGGAAGATGATGGTCTGGAAGGCATTGAGAGAGAGTAGTAGCACAAAGGAGATTACAAATGTGCAAGAGACGTCTTTGCGAAATTTAACCCTAAAAACATGTTATTACCTCGATTGTAATATTAACCGAGACGATAAGGCTCTACGGCCTTGGTTCTTTTAGGAATCACTGCCTAAAGCCTCTCAAAAAAACTAAAAAAAAATATATTTCAGTTATTTTATGTCTTTATGACCTCGATTCTCTAAACAACCAAGGTCATAAACCCTTTAAACATCAGTTTTCTATGAACCGAGACATATATGTTTGCGATAATTGTAAAAATGTCACCGCGTCATTTTATGTCTCGGTTGTAACAGAATCGATGTCAAATCTATGAGGTAAAATCCATATTTTTTTAATAGTGATATTTGAAAAGAATAAAAAAGTGGATGTATAACAATTACAATGAACTAATTGATAATATTTAAATTTTATAATTTTCCAATTATTTTTATTTCAATATTTAGTATTCTTTTCAAAAATATAAATGGAATAGTACATTAAGATTACATAATATCAAAATGTCTAATTTATTCAAAACTTGATATATAAGATAACAATAAATATTACATAAGCTAAATTTATTTTTAATAACCAGTTATCAAATAAAGGAAGTATTGAAAATTTATTTAAGACTAATCAATTCTTTTTTCCTTTCTTTAAATATTTAATGACAAATACTTGCATGGATATTAAATAAATAATTTATTAATAGGTTCCAAATTAAAGTCAGGTACACCATATGGAGAAATGTTGTGTGGAATTTGATTTTAATATCTAAATTATGTAAGCATTCATTCGTTGTAGCTTATTAAATTACCTTTGAGACGTTGAATTTATAATATTTATTTTCAAATGTATAAGATAAATTATAATTAATGGACTGTTTAAAAACTCAACACTTAAAATGAATGAAAATTATTAAATTCAATAATGCAATAAATATTTATTTATACCTTTTGAATATTAATTGCTTATTTAATTCCATATTCAATATTTGTATATTCTAATAATGACAAAACTGACAGTCTATATACATCACGTAAGAATCCTCTTCCTCTTGCTCTAGCCCAACCTCCATTTCACACTACAGTAAGTTCTCTCTCATACAGCGTGTCTTTATTTTACATTTTTCTTTTTTCTTCAACCCTTTACTGTTTATCCGATTATAAAAAATATATACAAAATGATGTTAAAGTACATACAATCTGTAGCTGTTATCGATTATTTTATGACATTTGCTACCTTCAGTTCTTTTTAGAAGAAGAATAACTTCAAAACTTATAATATAAAGTTTTTAAAATACATTTAATTTATAATTTACTTTTTCTAAAATAAATATATGAATGTAAATTAATAATTTTATATGAGATTTGTTTATTTCTTCTTAGAGCAGCGCTGTTGTAGAAGAAGAACAAAGCATGACCCCATGCGGCGCATGCAAGTACCAACGGCGGAGGTGCGGATCGGATTGCGTGATGGTGTCGTATTTCCCGGCTGAGAGCATTCAGCGGTTCGCGTACGTGCACCATGTGTTCGGCGGGGGAAACGTCAGTAACATTTTGAGGTCGACGTCGCCGGATTTGAGGAAGTGGGTGGCGAGGGCGCTGGCGTACCAAGCGGAGGCGCGTGTGAGAGACCCGGTGCACGGGTGCGTGGGGTTGATATGGGAGCAGGAGGAGACTCTGGGAATCCTGAAAGAGAAGCTGGAGAAAGCGAAAAGGGAACTGGCCCAATACGTGGGCCCCCATGTTATGCAAAAGATGATTGGGCAGTGTTCCTCCGATCCGCATGCGAAGACGGTGGACCTTAAGGCTCCTCTCTCTGCCCCCGTTGATTTTGATCTTTCTTCATGGGATCCTTTTCCGGCTTGGGAATCTTCTTCCTCACGCCGCCTGCCACCATCTCAAGCTGACGCTAAGGGTAAGACCATTGCTCCTCCTTCTTGAACAAAGCCATTATGTCGTTTCGGCTGGATTTTAGGTTTTTATTCGATCTGCAACATCCTCCTTTTTCATTCTTCAGTTGTTATTGATCCAAGAAGAAGAAGTAGACAGAGATAATTAGTAACGGTCTATTTTGTCATTATAATATATTTTTAAGATTAATTTGTAGTTCTTCTTCAAAATGTATTGGAATATTGGGGGTTTAGAAGTTAGTGGAAAAGGCATTTGCAACATGAATGTTTGATGAGAAACTGAATGCAAAGGTGATGAATAAAACAGTTTTAGATATTTGGCTCATCGGTCTATTGAATGCATAAACATTTACAGGAGAAATAGAAAAGTAAGAAGGGGAATTCAAAGTGAAGCCAGAGTAGAGTAGAATTTTCTTAAGAAAACGCTCTGGATGCTTGAGTTTCCTGAAAACGTAATTAGTCTTGTTATTCTCTCAGTTCCTAAAACAAATGTTTCTTTAATGTGGAATGGTAGCAAAATTGAAAAGGATTGAGGCTATAACTCTAAGCTCGCTGTTTGATAGTCATGCTCACTGTTTGTGTTGTCTTTGCTCACGTCTTGTGCTATAACCCTTGCTTTGTCAATCCACCTACTACCCCTCGTCATGCTTGCCACCGCCCATTTGTGCTTGCCGCCGCTCCCACCACCACGTCTACCATCGTTGCGTCTTGTTCCTGCCTTCCTACCACCGTTATTAAGATTGTTTCATGACGAAGACATCACACCATCACATTGTTATTAAATGAAGTTACCACGGTTGTGGATAAAATTGTCTTCGAAACCTCTTTTGACAACATCCGGTGAACCATTGTTGAACTATATAACTTATAACAATGTCTTTATCAACAACGAGAAAAAACCATTTTTAAAATCCCTTTTAAATCGTTGTTGAAAGACTTGTTTACAATAATGACTTGCTAGAGGAAGATGCCATGTGAAGACTTGTATACTAGGCTATCACAATAAGTTGTAGAGATGCCAAATACAAACTGTGTATGCACTTCCATATTTGCATATAATTGATTAATGAAAGGAAGCTTTAAGATGCTAGATATGATATGAATTCGAAGATCTAGCCAACATTTAGCTATCTATATGGAAAGGGTGTCATTTGGCACACTAATTCAAAAACATGATTTAAGTTGGTTTAATAAATTTCATTTTAAAATCGTATAATTATAGACTTTGGATATAAAATAATTGAAGCTTATTCTTTTACTAGAGTTAAATTTCTAGAAAAAATATTTCTTTTGTCGCAATATTGTACCGTTGTAGTTTCCATTGTAATTACAAAAACTAACACTCTCTATTGTTGGTCTTTTCGTGAAGTCCTTCTCTGTTGCGAAACATCTTGTTCTCATCTCCTCTCTTAATGAATCATTTTGTTATCTTCTCTTTTAAATTTTCATTCTTGCTCGTCACAAACCATCTTTTGTTACTAGGATAAAAAAATAAAAGGAACCAAAATCACTTACTCTCCATCTAACAAAAAAAAAGATAAGAACAAATAAAAAGAAAATGTCAAATAAAATTTATGGTACAAAAGAATTTGGTCCTCCTTTATACAAAAAGAAAAAGTCTTAATCTCAAATCTCAACTTCCTACTTACAACTCTTATGATTCTTACTATCTAATTTGAAAATTTTAAGTGAAATTTAAATCAAACTCAACCTCAAAAAAATTAATTTGCAAGATGAAGGTTGTATTCACAGTGCATGCAAAATTGTATGCTTTGCTAAGAAAGTTGAGGCTATATACAAAGAAAGGTTTCTAAACAATCATGCTACACTATGAACTTATCAAACTTGTGGAGGAAGGAGTCTTTAGGTATTGAAATATGGAAATGTGATTTAGAGAGCGAAATAGTGATAACCATTGATGGAAAGTGCAACATTAGTCATGTGTGCAAAAAAGGAAACAAGGGAGCTATGGTTATGGAAAAGAAGGGTGAGAGGCTTTCACATTATTTCCACAAATGTAATATGAAAAAAGAACAGGGAATGAGAAAGGTCATCCACTGTTCACACTTGGATGTAGGGTATTTAGTAAAAAGTTGATTTAAGAATAAGAATATCTTGGTTTAAATAAAAAAGAAAAGAAAGTTCTGATGATGATAGTTTATAAAAAAAGATGGAGTCATAAAAATAGCTTGTAACCAAAAATCTTACTAAACACTTATGAAAAATCTTTTAAAGTCATGTGAATGAAATTTATATGTTTCTAAAGTAAGAAAAAGGTTGAATGGTAGGTGGAAGACTTTTGTTGTACAAAAACATCATTATCATCTTGGAGACTTTTGAACTTCTCATAAAAAAGTTTTTTTTATGTGATAATTGATAAGAACTTTTAATAATTGATTAAAAGCATTTTTTTAAACTAAGATAATCGATTATCCCAATTAAAGTCATTTTTTCAAAATCTCTTTGAAATAATTGATTATCATAAATAATATAATAAATTATTTTGAATGTTTTATGAAATGAGATTTTTCTCAAATGGGCCAAAAACATGTGTCTTATATAAATTGAGCATAAGTCTGAGTTTCAAAGTGCACGAAGAGTTCAAATTAGATATTATTTTGAATAAGTTTTGGTTTAACCTAGTTTTCAAGTAATGACTTTTAAGTTTCTTTAAGAGTATTATTGTATGGTAAGGTGTTGTTGCTGCTAGTGTAAGCTTGTTTCATCCCTTAAGATTTGTTAAAAAATGCGTTTTTCATCTTTTGTGATTTCAAGAGAGGTGTTTTTCATTTCTTGTGTTTTAATAAAGATATTTCTCCTATCTTGTGTTTTAGATATAGGTGTTTTTTATTTATTGTGGTTTGTCATCTCTTATGGTCTTAAGAGAGATGTTTTGACATTCTTTATAGGTTTTTGCAAAGGAAGTGTATTTGTTTATTATTTTAACTGTGATTTTGCATGTTTCACTTTGTAATTATAGTTGTAATATTATTTATAAGATAGTAATTTGTAATCATTTTCTTTGATATGATTAACTAGATGTAAGACCTTTGTTGGTTTGAATCATTATAAAAATTTCATGTTACTTTTCCTATTTCTTATTCTCTTTATTTTGTTATAGTTTGCAAGTTAATCTTTTCTACTAACTGAAAAAGTTATAATATCCTAATATTTGCAATCAAGGCTTAAAATAAATGTTAAGGTTTATTAAAATTATTTTTTGAAAAGCCAAAAAAGTTTTAAAAATTAAATCTTTAAACTTGAAATCAATTTTCCCCTTTTAATTTTGTTCTTCCTCACTTTTTGTTCTAACACAAAAGGATTGAAAAGAAAAAAGTGACGAGACGTGTGAAAGAAAGAGGTGAAGAAAATATGGAATACAGTATTAGTATTTTATCCCATTACTCCTATATACAACTTGAAACTTATGTACCTGTGCGTGAGAGCATTTACCAGGAAATGATTATGTTTAGAACAATATTCAACAAATTTAACAAGGTTTAATAGCCAATTTAGTCCTCACTTTGGTTGAAAAATCTCAATTTAGTCCCTCGTTATAAAAGTGTTTTGAATTAGTCCTAACTTTTAAAATAGTGGGTCAGATTGGTCCTTTCTGTTAAATATAAGTTAACAAAATTAATGGATGATGATGTGACACAACTTAAAGCTAACGAGGGACCAATCTAACACATCAGCTTTAAGCTGTGTCACATCATCATCCATTAATTTCGTTAACTTATATTTAACGAAAGGGACCAATCTGACCCATTATTTTAAAAGTTAGGACTAATGTAAAACACTTTTATAACGAGGGACTAAATTGAGATTTTTCAACCAAAGTGGGGACTAAATTGGGTATTAAACCATTTAACAAAAAGTGATAAAAAGTCTAAATTTAATTTTTCTTTCACATAATTTATTATGATTTTGAAATAATTATACCTAGAGGTATCCAAAAAACATGAAATTTTCTTTCCCAAACATCACATCTTGCTAAGGTTCTCATTCATATCATATCGATAGTGTGGGGTTAGTGTAATATTTATATCTAAGATCATCTCGATTTTCATATAAAATGGTGCATCTAAAACCATATCAACCTTCACATAATAACAATATAACCATACAATGGTGTTCTAAAACCATGGTGGCTAAGTGTTCTGAGATAATCTCGATCCTAACATGACGGTCTAAAGGCTGACATCATGTTAGCTTACAAAGAACGATATCATGTTAGTCTCGTCTTAGTCGAGATCATCTCGACTTAATTATCTTTCATGAACAAAATTAAAGAAAGCTAAACCATTTTTACCAGTATGATTAAGTAATTTAATCACAATAATTATCTCTATAGATCATACTTAATCATGTAAGAGACCTACAAAGCTAATATTTACTATAAATAAAATTGTTTAGGAAGTAATTAATTAGTTATTATTATCGCATTTATTGTTATTTGATTAACTTGAACTTCACTCTGTCTTCTATAGATATATTTCTCCTTTTAACTAGAAGAAACAAGTATTTCAAACATCTCAATTAGAAAATAAAAGATAATTTAGGATGCACTGTAAAATATTTTTCAAGGTATATTTACTGAACTTAAATCAAATATTTCAAATTTCAAATCTCCCGTAAATAATCTTTTTTGGAACTTAACTTTAACAAAATAATTACAAAAATATTTTAATAATTAATTAAATTACATAAATTTCTTTTTCCAATCACATCAACTACAAATTTACACCGATGTTAATTTATTTCATCAGAAAATATAGTTTTCTTTACAAAACAAGAAAATTTATCTAGAGAAACAACATTATATGAAAATTTAAAATTATTCTGTTAAAACTGATGTGGTGACAAAATGCCCAACTACAACCAAGTGCTGAAAACCACGTGTCTACATATGACTTTGAGGTTTGTGAGTCGATAATGACGCGTTTTTTTCGCAATACACGACACGACGACAGAAACATACGGTTAAATCTCTATGATTAGTCAAACAGACAAAGTCTTCCCCTCCAATCTCATCTACAAATTAAACACGGAACAAATACGTCTGAACACCTGGAATTTTTGTCATCGAAAGAACTAGACATATTTTTACAGTTACTTAAAATTATGTATATTGAATTATTTACAGTTTTAATATAAATATTTTTTTGTCACATGATTTTTTATTTAAGTTTTTACCACGTGTTTATAGCATTTTTTATATATCATACTATCACGTGAGAAAATAATAATAATACTAATTCAAAAGAATATTTCAAATGGTATTCAATTATATTTGTAACTTCACTTTTTCAGACAAATTTTATAATAGAAGAGAAATGAGAATAAATAAATGTTATAATAAAAAAAAGAGTGAAAAATATGAAATAAAAATAACACTATTATATTACATTTGTGTAAAATTCGACAATGAAAACCCTACAAATAAAGGCGGAGAAAAAAAAGGCTGAGCCACCCAACTGCCGGATTAGGATTCAGCCAATGGCTTTTCTACACATATGTGTAGTTAATGCATAAATGGAAATGCTATGAATTCTCTGTTCGATAATCGTAACAAAATATCTTGAAATTCAGGTAAATTCTTTTATTCATTACTATTCTTAAATTAGAATTTCAATTCCATCTTTTCATAATTGACAGATCAAGTAAAATATGACATGATTCAATACAAAGAGGTAAATCTGAGTTGTTTGTGTATGCGTTTTGTTTTTACACCTAATGCAGGAAGTTTGGAAGGTAGTAAACTGAGGAAATTTATTCAATAAAATTACTCCTAATAACAATTTATAGTAGTCATAACAATAACTTCATAAAGCAGAAGGCAGAGAACTCTGAAACAGTGTAAAATCTCTGACTCTCACTCTACAAGTCTCATAATTCTAACATCGATTGGATGGGTCCCTTGTATGTGTTAGGTCTGTTATTTTCATGCTGTCAAACTTTGATTCTTCATTTAGAAGCTCATAGAAGTTCAGCTTCTGGTTGGTGGTGAAGAGCACCTTTCCAATTATGGCAATCTGATTGTTCATCTTCTTCTGTGTCCATGCTGTTGCGTCCAGACCCTCCTAAGAAAAGAGGACCTTGTGGAGAGCCAGATTGTGATAAGTTCCCTTTTGATTTATTATTATCTCCATGTTTATCCTTTACCATAAGGCATAACCCACCATTAGCTACCTCAACCGAACAAACTTGAGGTCTTCTAAAATGAAGTCTGTACTTCTGATTCAACCACAATTCACAAAATTAACTTAGGCTCAAAAACATGTTAGTAATTAGAGAAAACAATTTGATTCATTAACATACACTGACACTGACAAAAGTTTATCAGACATAATCTAAATAAAACACTCACCTGCAAATGGCTTTTCACTTCATCATTTGTGAGGCCTACCACCTGCATCAGTTCTCTGATCTGCTTTGGAGTGGCCACTACAGTAAGCAAACCAATCATAGAGATAAGACTAACTTTTCTCAATTCCTGATGGAAGATTCTGAATTCAATAGAGAAATAAAAAAGAAAAAAAAAATCATCCACCATTGATTATGCAGATAAGGTCAAGAATTTGTGAGCCCACCCTAATTTGCAAAAGAAGGAATCATTCACTCTAACAAACCTTCTCCCTCTTAATTATGCTTAAATGCTAACTTTAATCTACCTTGTGGTCCCCCTAATTGTTGAAGGGCATCGACGAATCGCCTATGAAGTTCTGGTGACCAGCATCGCCTTTGTTTCCTCGGATTCTGCTGAGGTTGTGCTTGACCCTTTATCTCTAATGAGCTTGTTGTCATCAAGGACGACCCATGTTCATTACTACTTTCCGCTTTTCTATCATTCGATTCAAACACTGGTCTCATCAAACCATGGCTAGGAGCCTGTGACACCCTCTTGTCTTCACTCATCACTGTTTTTAAGACACAATTGTTTCCATTTAATGCTGCTGCTGCTCCTCTACTCTTGTTGGTCTCATTCTGTGGTTGATTTGGATTGTGGGGGACACATCGATCGTCCTCTTCAGTCCTCTGTACGTTACCAAATAAAAATAATTAAACTTTTGTTCTTAATTCTGTAGAAACTGCTATAAAATACAATCCTTTTACCTGAAAAACTATAGTATAGGATAACTACGGTCTAAAAGCTATCATAGCATAGGATAGGATAACACAGCATCTCAATCTTCAAAACGTAATTGAATATTATGAATGCCTTTATAAACAAAAAATCTTAATCGTATATCATGCGGTAATTGATTGTGACCATGAACATGTGAAATATATAATGATTTCTGAAATAAAAATTTACCGGTTTGGATTCAACGTTCCATAGCCGAACAGAGTTCATCCAATTCTTCATGTTACTGCGTTCCTTACCCATGTTTAAAGTCTCACTTCCTTCAGATTTGGTTTTCAAAAGTGGCATATATTCTTCAACCACGGGTGCTTCTTGCATTCTCACACCTCCGTTTATCTCCTCTTTTAATTTAGTAACAGCTTCACGCAGATTGCAGACCCCCAAAGAATATATTAATCATCAACACACCAAAACATGCGCAATAATCACATAAAAAATGTTAACTTGGAAAATTCTATATAAAAGGACAAGTTCTTAACCCACCATCGTTCACGAGGACCATGCAAAGAGGAAGTTCACGTTTGAAAGACTCGATCTTTCTCTTCTCATCTTCCAACTTTAGGAGAAAATCCTCAAGCGTGGCCATTCTCCGAGACCCACCTTCGTTCTGAGCAACCTCGCCAAGAATCTGACGAACGGTTCTTCCGGGGACAAAGGCCAAGCTCAAATCCAAGCTCAGTTCCATCTTGGGGAGTAGGTAGAAAACAAAGAAAAATGTTAACTAATTTCACAGTTTCAGCGTGGCGTGGCGTGCTGAAGCTTCAGGTGCCAGACCATTGTTATTACAAAGGGAGAGGGAGAAGGGGATAGAGATTCATTTATTTATATTATCGTGATTCCGGACAGAAAGATTCAGTGATCGCATTCGTGTCGTCGCGTAACCCCATTAGTGTAAATGTGTAATGTGACTCAAAACAAAGCCCAACGGTTGTTAATAATTTGCGAACAATAATTTTTTTCTTTTCTTTTTGGAAAAGAATAACAAGAAAAACAAATGGTGTGGTTGAGATGAGAATCTTTTGATTCCACAATATCACGGCTTATGCAATATGGTTGTGTTACATCAATTGGTTGGATGAAATTAAATAGTTTTGAATGGGTGTGGTTTCTGGGAGATTCTTTACTTACTATAGGCTTGTAACCTATATGTATAAGTTGAGCAAACGTTTGACCCACATGTAGAATGCCGTTGAATAATAGTCGAGCCAAAGTTTTTAAATATTTCTTTTTACATTTTTTATAATTTATGTGTCTTTAATTCAAAGCTCTAATTTCATGTATTGTTTATATAGTAGTATAATAACACTTTGTATTATCACCGTCAAGTTGAATTTCGTGAGAAAGTGTTTGAAAAACGCATCACGCAACTTTCTCTCTCGTGTTTGGCATGTTATTTTCCTTCCCGCTGTTCTTTTAACTATATGTTTTTGGAATACTTCGAGAACCGACCACGGTTTTTTTCTTTCACCCGGTCTTGTATTTGATGAGAAATGTTAGCAAGGGATTTTTAATTATGACTTTGTCTTCATCTTATAATAATACCTATAAAATATTATTATGAAATTTAATGAGAATGACTGTGTAACAATATTTATGTAAATAGTGAATTTTAATTGAATTTATTACTTGTGCAAAATTGTAGAAGGAAGATAGGCCCTCAACGACATATTTGGTGAAACCATCCTTGTAGAAAATGCAAGGTGAACCATAACCATCGTCGTAGGTAAAAAATAATGATGAGTGCGGAAAGAAGTACTGAAGTAGATAGATCTGCCTATGATTTCAACTACGGGTATTCTCATAATTTTCGTTTATCAAATTTATTTCATATTTTCAATAAGATTGCATTGCAACATTGTATTATAGGTTAAGTGCACACTTTTGAGTATCATATTATAATCTCAAATTGAATTTCGATTAAATCCACATATTAAAAGAAGGACAATTTTGAAAAAGTTTTCTATAAAACATTTTGTAGTCTACTCTGTCTAATTTGACATTACGACCTTTTCTAAGCAAATGTATTTTGTTAGACCAAGTCAAGGATTTTGATTAATTTAAATAATTAGAATTTTCACTTTCTTTTACACTTATTTAAATCATTCATAACATTTTATTTTCATACCACTAATGATGATTTTTCAAAGAAAAATGATTAGAAATACGCCATGTCAATAAGATATGAATGTAATCTACACATAAAGAATGGATATTATCCTAACTTAAACTTTCAAATAATAAATTTATATGTCATATGATACTTTATTTTTTATTTTTATTTAATATGAGACTTAAATTCATTTAGATTTTCAACAAAATGAGATACATCAATACATAAATAATTTAAGAAATCATGTAATAGTTAGTAACATTGGGTAAATACAAGAGAGGTAAAATAAATTCAAACTTGGAATGTAACATCCGATGATTCTAAGTTTGCTAAGCAATGAAAGAAATGTAACCTTTAGCATTTGATAGCGATGGAGTCCTGCTGCTAATGATCGACACTTAAACTTATGAAAATCTATACAAATGTTGAAAGTTCATTAATCTTATATAACAACATTGAGATGATTGGATGATGGCAAAAATCATGTTATCCCACCTCACTAAGTGATATCTGCTTAAACCCAAAGGTTTGAATTTTCTTTCCCTCATTCAAGGGTAAGATATGATAGTATTCCAAATGTAAAAATGCTTCATAAATAAATAAATAATGAACCTCTATGCCTAATGATATGATTATTCTCTCTGCACTGATATGATTATTCTATCTTCGCCTAATCGACATTATATAATTTTATAAGAATTAAATATATTTTTAATTCTTAAATTTAAATATAAAATTAAAATTTATTTTTATATTCAAGTTTGGTCGTCAAACTTTAATAATAAATATATTTTTTAATTTAATTATATAATAAAAATACGTATTAAACAATATTTCGTATTAATATTTGAATTATTTATATTTAATTCATCAATTATTTGATCAAATGCAATCCAGGATTGTTTAATATATAAAAAATAAGTTGTATAGTTAAGTTAAAAAAGATTATATCTATTATTATTATTTTAACTTTAAGTTTGAAAATTAAAATATATTAAAATTTTGAATATGAGTAAATTTTAATTTCACATCCTTATTTAAAAAATAAAATCTATATTTAATTTTTTTTATAATAATTGACATATAATATAATTAGATCTATGAATTTAGTCTTACCTTAAAGTCTTACAAAAAAAATCCATTTTTTAATTTTTAAAATAAAAAACACTGTACAAATATTCAGGGATGACAAAAAAATCTGCTCGGTATTTGCGGATAAAATCCGCGACGGATAATTAGTACCTACGTATATTTATTACTCGCGGGTAACGGGTAGCGAATATTTCAACACCCGTTTCTAAACAGGTCAGGTGCAGGTATTAAACTATCAATCCCGGGGTACCTACTACCCGTAAAAAAATATTAATTTTTTTAAATTGAATTTAATTAAAAATAAAATTAATTTATATTTTATTATGTTAAATTTAATTAAAATTAAATTTTAATTTATATTTAGTTTATTTTATATTATATTATATATATTTTTTGTAATTTTATTTAAATTTTATTTAAAAATGTATAAAATATATATTTTTAATTTTTTGCGAGTATACGAGGATACCGACGGATATTTTCTAAACGGATACCCATGTGGGTAGCAGACAGATTGCGAATCAATTTTTTTTATGGGTCTGGTTGTGGGTAGGCATTATCTGTGTCTGACCCATTGTCATCCCTACTAATATCTTATATGAAATACTAATTAATATTTAATCTTTCTATATATTATATTCTTGGAAAGAATCCAACAATATTTATTTTCACCTAATTTGTTGTTATTTATGAAAAAAAACACTTTCTACTCTTTGTAAAAAATATTTTACTTTTTATATCATGAA
Source organism: Vigna umbellata (assembly GCF_029865625.1). NCBI lineage: Eukaryota > Viridiplantae > Streptophyta > Magnoliopsida > Fabales > Fabaceae > Vigna > Vigna umbellata. The sequence continues at coordinate 89,563,269 of NC_142165.1, read as the reverse complement.
TTTATAAAGCATATTAAACTTTTTATACTTTTTGTCAATAATTTAGAAGTGTTAGAGTAATAGATAAAAAAGTTACATTTGTTCTAAAGAAAGTTTCGAGAATATATAAATTAAAACATTATAAAAAATTAAGTGATTTGGTTATTTATAACAGTTGTTGGTTAACTCCTCTTACGTGCCTTTATAATTTTGATTTATCTTGAATTAATGAGCTGATCACTGATTGGTGCGTAATTAAAAATGAGTTGCAAAAGATATTACATCGATGGAAGAACCTAGTCCCTCAAATTCGAAGTGGAAAGTAATAAGAAGGATGGAATATTAAAATATTAGAATGGAATATGAATATGTAAAGCAACAACAAATGGAGGGATCCGTATGGTTATCTTAGACTCATATTCTAAAGTAATTTTCCAATAAGGTTAAAACGAGAGCGTGACCAGCTTCTTTTGACGTTGTACATTTTGTTCTGTTGGGAACCCATAACCCATTCATTCTGGTGGTCCTTCTTCAACCAGCGTATTTGTTTTTTTTTTTCAAATAAAATATAAGATTCCTGCAATTGCTCCAAGAAAAATCCTGTCGCTTGAATGCCATAACAACACGTGGCTAGTGAGACCTCGTGTAAACGGTGGGATTCTTCTATGCTTCTGGGTCCCTTGTTGCTACCGCTACCACCGAATCCCGTCTTCCAGAATTTATTTCTCTGTTTCAATGATGAAACCAAACACTTCACAAAGAAACACTCTCTTTTCTTTGTAACGCGACTAGCAAACCACTCCACTTGTTGGATTCTATTCCTCCTTTTGTTTTTTATGTTGTTTGTCATTCCACAAAAAATAGTGGATCAAAAGTTTGTTTGTTAAAGCAGAAAAATAAATAAATAAAACCAACAGATTCCTTCGTGTCTAAGAGTTAAATTTTACTCCTCGTTATTAAATAACTTATCATATTTATTATTATTATTTTAATTATTATATTTGGTCGAAAGTTAATATTAATTAAAAATAAAACTAATTTAAAATATATACATATAAATATATAAATCTTATCTTATAAGTCAGATGTTTGAATTAAATTTAAAATTTATGTTTCAAAAGTGTAATATGTATATATTTTATTGTGAGAAAATAAATTAAAGTTTAATATCAATTAGAAATAAGTCTAATTTAGAATATATATATTATAAATTTGATTTTATAAATTAATTTTATGAAATTAAATTAGATTTAAAGTTTATTTTTTAATATAATTATTAAATTTTGAGTAATTGTTATAAAATTTGGAAATAGAAGAAAGGTTATTTTTAATAATGATACAATATATTATAATATAAAAGTATTTCGAATTATTAACAAATTTAAATATATATTACATTTAATTTTGGAGAGAGGTTCAAAATAAAAAGCAGAATAGTTTAATCAGCTAAGTTATTCCTACGGCACTTTTTTTTGTTACCAGAATAACATAAGCTTCTTGTCTTGCTCAAATATAAGTTGTTTGGTCATGTATGTATATCAAGCTTTGAGGATGATGTACCATTAATTATGTTCACTGTCTGAAAATTTGTATTGTTCCAGAGTCATACATGAATCGTCTGAGGCTCTTTAACCTATTACAATAAGTGGTGCTATATAATCTAATAATAATTTATCATGAAGACAACTTGTACACTTTCAATTCAAAGGTTGCACAATTAGAAACATAGTTTGGGTTGTTAAAATATGAGTTTAACTTCCATGAAATGTAATATAAAAAAGTATTCATTCAGTCAATTACAAGAATTATTGGAAATATTTATAAAGTTATTATTATAAAGGTTAATAGATTTTTTATGATAAAATAAAAATTTAAAAGTTTCTACATTGTCAGCTATATAACTATTTTTCTATTAAAACTACAAAAAATATATTCACATTTGCATATTTAAAACTCATCTTAAATATTTTCTTTACACATAAGGTGGAGGAATATTAATCAAGATATAGTGAGATAGACATATTTAGCCTTCTTTCTAAAATAAAATAAAAAATTGTTCAATATGTATTGAATGATAAAATATTTTATATTTTTCATTTTTATTAAAAATAGTTATGCAACTTTACGCGAACTTAGTCTTTTATATTTTATCAAATAACCTACAAACTTATCTTATTTTCTATTTCAATTTTTAAAATCAAACATGCTATCATAAGTGGTGGAAGTACTCTACTATCTTCTAACTCTAGTTGTTTTTTTTATAAAATGAAATATATTTGTAATCTCTTATAAAATTGAAAATACTCTCTTCTCAAAATTTTAATCTAATTTATTCACTTAATTTTAAAAAATATAAATTTAGCTTTTTAACTAAATTATATTAAGTTTATTTAATGTTTCAAACATATTTTATAATAATATTTGATTTATTTACCGCTTAACACATTTTCATGTTAATTGAAAAACACATTTAAAATATTAAATAAACTTAATAAAATTTAATTAAAAGGACTAAATATACATAATTCTAAAAATGAAAGACTAAATCAATCAAAAGTTTTAAACAACTAATTTCGATTTTTACTTAAAATTAAAAGATTAAAAATATATATAATATTTTTATATGGGTTGAAAGTCTCACGTCCACTAGAGATAAAGTCAATTTATAGTATATTAGTGGGTACAAATATCACCTTAAAAGTTGGTTTCATGGGTTGAGTTAGACTTAAAGTTCACTTCTTAACTAGCGATATTTGTTGTTTGTTGAACATATTGTTCCATCCGCTATCAGGTTGTTATCAGACCACATATTAATGTCTAGTCTCACGCTCTTGAGATATACATACCTTGACGTGAAAGGATGTGTTGAAAGTCTCACATCAACTAAAGATTATGTCAATTTATAGTATATTAGTGGGTACAAACATCACCTTAAAACCGATTTGTGGAATTGAACTAAGCTTAAAATTCACTTCTTAACAATATGTATAATATATTTTTAATATTAAAATAATCAAAATAATGTTCACATTTGTAGTATATTTGTAAAAAATATTATATATTTATTTATTTATTATATTTTTTAAAATAACTGTTTTATTTTTTATAATATTAATTATGAAAATAATTGTATTCCTTTTTTTAGAATGTTATTTAAATAAATGAAATAGTCCATGATATGGTAACAGGGATATTATATAAAGGTGGGGCCTAGTACTTGTATTTCATGGTGTGTTTGAAGTTAGAGATAAGGATTCCTTAGGGATAAGACTTTTGGCAGGTTTTGTTTATTTTTTGTACGATCACAAATACCATGAATATATTATATACAATAAGAAGATGCTTCTTCTTTTCATACATTCATTTCAAAAAGGACAACTATTACCAGCCATTGCTTTGCTTCTGCCTTTACTTTTCCTTCTACATGCAAAAAGGATATATTTCATTCCTTATTTATTATTATTTTTATCACTAAATTAAATACCAATTTTATTTTCGTACAATTTTCTTTATTTTCATTCATTTATATAAACTAGGACATTAGTAATTTTAAAAAGAATAATATTTTGTTCGTTATGTAATGCTTACCTTACATTGGGAAGTAATTGGAAGATTCCTTTCTCCTTCTGACAGATTAGTGAATGCATGTCAGATTATTAACGGTGGAAAACATTTACAAACAGATACGATGCTCATCAGATTTTACCAGTTATTGGAAGATGCATTTGTTTGAATTTTGTTTTAGTAATGAATTATTTTAAAATTATCAAATTATAATCACATACATCTTATGTAATTTTATATATTAATTGTGTTAGTGTAACATATGTTATGATAATTAATTATGTTTTAATTTAATTTTAAACTTTCATGTGTTTTTACAGAAAATAATGTTAAAAGTAAGTGGTAAAAATTGAAAAAGAAGATGAAAAACACATGAGTTTAACTTTTCAATAACAAAATATTAACCATGGATAATTATTGATAAGAAAACTAACATAAAATTTATGAAAAGAATGTAATGTTCATACATGTTACAAAATTTTATTAAAATGTTAGAAATAAAATTATATATATATATATATATAATTTGATGTGTTATTTTAAGTAAAGTATTAAAAAATAACTGTAACATTCCAAAAATATAATATTAAACTATAAAGGAGCTATCACATGTTTAAAAAAATAGAAGAGTTAAGACAAGGAGTAAAAGTTTCATTATAATTATATAAAACATAATTACAAAATGTAATTTTATACCGGTTAAAAGAAACAAAACTATATATAGTCTATAGAAAACTACACGTTTGCAGATCCTCTCTCCAAAGCCTGTACTACAATCACCTCATCACCCTTTGATCACACCCACTAGATGATCATAGTCAAGAAAGAATCAAAAGAACATATAGACAATGACCAAACAAAAAGGGTAAGTTAGAGATACAAAAACACTTCATATAATACATTAACATTTTACGCATGAAACATAATTCACATATTACAATCCAAACATCCTAAACATGACAAGACCTATATTAGAGTATCCAAATTTAGTATGAATGTCGAGCTATGGCGGGTTATGCACTTGTGGTGGCCTCTACTACTTTGCAAAGCCATTGTCATTGGGTTTCACCCTACCACGCTCACAAGGTTAGTCTGTACTGCGTCTTAGACCATACTGGAAGCACCTAGACTAAGACCTCATGCTACTCTCACCACATGTATCAATCCTCTATATTTGAGAATGAATGATCATTAGGGTATCAGGATAACCCTCAAGATTAAGCTCCCTGCATTCATGCTAACAATACTCGAAACCTCCAACAACAAGTTCCTCCTTAGAACTCATTTCCATAACTTTCCATTCAATATATGTACATACACATACAACTTTAATGTATCACAATAGAACCCATATGAAACCATTACACGTACATTAAAAGATCCAAAATAGTGCATCAAAAATCACAGGACCATCTAAAACTAGAAAACCCAAAAGCATGAAAAAGGGTGCCCAAGCGCCAAAAGCTATTGGAAAGGGGCTCCCAGGGGGCGCTTAGCATCAAACCTTGCGCATAAAAAGCGTTGAGGGGGCGCTCAACGTCACACTAAAATTAAAATGCCTCTAATCTGACCTTTGCTACCCTCTATACAAGTTTAACTAACTCCTAAGACCTTCTAGGCACTAAGAGATATCTGAAAACACATTTTTAACTCCAAATAGCTACCTTAAACCCAACTTGACCACTTTAAATTTACCTAAACTCAAATCTACTACTTATAACACCAATTTCAGTGAACCAGAAGTTAAAACAAGTCATAAATGACTCAAACACAAACCTCAAACTCCCCAATTCAGTCCTAACCCCTTCAAAATTTTCACTACTCTAACCCTCAATTTGCACTTAAAACCACTCAGCACGACCAAAAGACTACCACCTATTCCTATATTAGATTCTAGTTAGCTTTCCACTCTAACAAGTCTCAAATAACACCATACCAACCCTGGAAAATCAGATTGCTTAAACCAACCCTTATCTCACTGACTTGCCTATTAAAACTTCCATTTTTAACTACAAAATCCATATTTTTGAGCACTCAATAATCCACTAATATTGTAGTCAATTTCAGTCATCACAACAACTTTATAATATATGATTCATGATAACAATAACATTCACATTTAATCACATAAAAAAATATATCATCATATAACTAAACATACCCACTTACATGAATTAACATAACATAATTAGTGAAATTATAAATCAATTAATTTAACAATCATACAAGCATGAAACTTACTTAACAAACATAAATTAAAAATTAGACTTCTAGAGATCCTTACCTTAAGAGAAATCTTCCACAGCTCTAAAAACGCCTCATATATTGCTTGAAGCATAAGAAACTATGAAAACACCTACGAAACACCGAATTGGAAACGAAATGAGTCCTTAAAACCTTATATTACCAAAGAACTAGGAGATGAAGTCATAAAATGCATGCGATGAAGAATCACTTCACGTGATCTCAAACTAAGAACGAAAGTGAAAAAGAAGTCAAAACTTACTTCCTCTATACCAGAAATTGATTGGATAGAAGTAAAGATTACTCAATCGTGGTCTCCTAGGATTACTGATCATCAAACAGATGATCGAGAAGTTAGATATCTTAGAGAGAAGTGTAAGGAAACTAGGAGAAAGACGTTTAAAGAGATTATGTGTTCTAAGTAATGAGACGAGTTAAAAGTTTTTATTTATTTTATTGAATTATTTTAACTTTAAAACACTTGGTCTCATTATTTTAAATACCTATCAAATCTAACAGTATTTAAGTTCTTACTTGCATATATCTTGATTGAACAATATATGTTAGTTAAATAAAATAAACTAGAAACATTGTCTTATCAATTTTCGTATATTTTCTATTATATAATATAAGTTTTTCTTTTTTATAATATATGTTCAATGGATAATATTGAGAATATATGATATTATGTACTTATCCATTTTTAGTTTAATTATATAAAAAATAATAATTTATTTGATTAAATATGATTTAGTAATCATTTGTAAAGTAATTTTTAAAATTTTAAAATAAATTAAGAAATTTTAAAACTAAAAAATAAATAAGATATATTTTTACATCTTAATATAGTGAATTATTTGTTATGAAATAACTGATGTTTAAAGCATTTCATACTCTGATAATAAGCAATTGTAGTTCAATTTAAAAAACTGTGATGGAGGAACTGATTAAATGTATAATGTTCACTACCAATTAGTATTTTAATTTTGTTATTAGTTACAGAAAAATATATATTTATTTTATATAATAACAATTTTTGAAACAAAGTAATATTTTAAAATGTGAATTACATCATAATTAAAACTCTAAGTTAATACATATATTTAAATATATAAACTGTATTTTGAAATTAATAATTTAAATTACAATAAAGTTTCATTTTAAATATTATTAAAAAGTGGTTTTAAGCCTAATTCAACTTCGTGTAAATCTTAACCTTGTAGAATTAAATTAGCTTTAAATCTTGTCACAAATAAATATTAGCAAAAATTTATTGAAATACAATATAGAAATATAAAGCTCATCACAAATAAATATTAGCAAAAATTTATTGAAATACAATATAGAAATATAAATAGAAGAGAACAAATTACAAAGATAATAAAAAACAATAGCTTAAATAATTGAATTTTTTTTATCAAAAAGAAAAATAGTGTATGAAACATTCAACGAAAAGGAAACAATATTAAAAATATCTAGCTAAATGAGTGACAAAATAAGTAAGAATCTCCACTTTATCTTATATATTCCATTTATAATATAAAAATAAATATGTAAAAGCTCAATTATTTTAAAGTTTTCAATTGGTTCAGAAAATATTAAGAAAATATTTAATGTTTACAGTCAATTCAATGAGAGGACGAGATACTCTGAGAATCCTATAATTCAAATATTTTCAATCAAATCTCCAATTTCCTTTTTATTAAACACTTTTAATCCGTATCTATTTCTCACATTTTCCGTGGATTGATTCCTATTCTTTTATGAATGGTTAGTCATTTTCATTATCAACATTTAAAGATAAAATGTTGAGTGCAAATTTTAAATAGAAAATTATTAGTTATTCTTTTTTATATTTTTATATAAAATTTAATGATGAGATTATGATGTTGTTTATTTTTAACAATGTTTTCAATTTAAATTTGATACATAAAATCTATTGTATACTAAAATAAAAAATGTTTACAATAATATATAATATTTAGAAGTGTCTTGTAGTTCCTTATTTAGATGTGTCATATAGTCCTCTTATATTCTTTGGATTTTTAATTTTCATTAGCGTTTATAACTTCAAATGGAGTATAGTGTCATGGATCACTGATGTTCCACAGTTCTGAGATACAGCTTATCAATCATCCAATTTATTTATCTAGACAACTCTTTTTTTTTTTTTAATTCAAAAGCACCTTAGTTAAAAATATATTTCTAATGGAGCAAAATGAACAATTTTATTATAACTAATGTGTGTCACAGATAACCATTTTCAGTTCAACTAAAACACTCATTTTCATCATTTCAATACAAAATATCATCATATACTTCAGAAAATTTGCATTCAATTTCTTATCAAACAAAAGCCAAATTCTATAATCAAATTTGTTTTGCTTATCTGAAAAGCATAGTTAACACTACAGAGACTTCACACAAGTCAATCTTCACATGTAATTCTACTATATTTACAAATTTTGTTTGTTGATTGTGTTCTCTTCTACACCAATAGTACTATAGTAGAGTTGGATCTTTAAAAAATAAAAAACGTGGTCAAAATCGTAAAAAAGAAGAAGAAGATTTAGAGAAAAAGTTTAAAAAGATAAAAAAAATTATAAAATAAAACTCGTTTTAATTAAATAATATTTATAGTTTGAAATTTTAATAATAAAATATTTAAGTATTACTTATAAAACCATATCTATATTAATCTATTTTTTAAAATCTGTAGCATATCATTTTTATAATAAAATTATATACTAGAGTGTTTTTTTTACCGAAATAGTAATTCGCAAAACACACACCAAAGTACCAAATTTCGAGAAAAGTAAATTAATTTTTTTATATAAATAAATAGAAAAAACATATATAAACTTTTCTGGTGATAAACAATATCAGTGAAACTTATAACATTGTTTTTCTTTGAGAATTTACGACTATAAAATAACACATTAGTCAAAAATATCTTATTACGTTTCGATTTTTAAGAAACTAAAACAAAAAGATAAATTAACATTTTTACAATTTGTGCGAACTTATAATTTTGGTTTAAAATCAAAGTTATTAATTACTTTTTCATATCGGTTAGAAAGAAACTAAAACCTAAAAGATGTATATTAACATAACTTTTCAAATTTAATGTCAGAACATGATTTATGACATTAGTTGTTTTAACAAGGGTTGTACGAAATTGTTAATTTTAGACTTTTCAATTAACAACTTTTTGGATATGATTTATGACCTCGATTTTCTACCTAACAACTACCATAAAGTCTTACGAGACTATTAATTTCAAGGTTTAATACCTCTTTTGGTCCCTAGAAAGGGGGCCAAAGTTCAATGTGGTCCCACCTTTTTTTAGAAGTTCAATGTGATCCCACCTTTTGTAAAAAGTGTGCAATCAAGTCCTTTTTGCAAACGGCGTGAAGTTTTTAACGGAGCAGCTGACAGGGTGGACTGAGTATCATTACGTGGCTTTGTGTGGGTAAGACGTGGCAAAGAGAGGGTGATACGTGGCTGTGAGAGGGTAAATTTGGTAATATTAGTGAGGTTAGGAAATCAAAAGTTAGGGTTTCAGGATTTTTAGAGAAATTGCTAATTTGGGATACGAATGGCTTCTTCTGAAGGGTGTTCATCGTGTTCGAGAAGTTGGGGCAAAGGATCTTCTGGGTGGTCCCATGGTTGTGGTGTGAGAGGAGGTGGGATAATCCCTACTTGTTACTGTGGTGATGTTGCTGTAACCAAAGTGGCGAGAACTACGAAGAATGCTGGGAGAAATTTCTGGGGTTGTCCACGTTACAAGGTTTGAATTATACCCGTTTGAGTTAAAGTTTTTTTGAATTGATGATGCATTTGTTGATAGAATCCATAACTTGGTGAATAACAGGGTGGATCTGCAATTGGCAGCTCGTGTAACTTTTTCAAGTGGTGTGTTGAAGAGAAAGTTGATGAAAAAGATTGCACAATGGTGAGGAGGATAAGTCAGCTGGAAAAATCAGTGCAGGACTTGCAGAAAATGATGAAGATCTTAGTTGTAGCTTTGTGTGTGTGTATTGTGGTGTGCCTTGTTCAGGTTCTGTCTAGGTTCATTTAGTTAGATTGTAAGGTGTAAGATGAATTATGCAATTCAATGTATTACGTATTGACTATTTTAATGAGTAAATTTTAGTGATTAATGTTGAAATCAGTCCCCCTGATGTTTTAACAATGTTGAAATCAGTCCCCCTGATGTTTTAACAATGTTGAAATCAGTCCCCTGATGTTTTAAAAATGTTGAAATGAGTCCCCCATTTGCTTTAAAACTGTTCACCAAGGTCACCAAATAATGCATATGATGCTGAATATTGGCACATAAAACAAATACATAAAACAAATACATAAAACAAGTACATAAAACAAATACATAAAAGCAGTTTCATTCATTACGACACATAAAAGAAATACAGAAAATCAGTTCAGTAAGTACGTTAAGTATGTATTACACCACCATGTAAGAATCAGTACATATTACAGCACCACAAAATTTAAATATCTAATAACAAGAAGCTCTTGGATAGCTGGGACCAACCCCTGCACAAATAATTTTAGTCATAAAACAAGATCCTTTAACAAAGCATTAACTAAAATTGAATATAAGGTGTATATTTACCTTCTGCTGGTCTGACATCCACGTACACCCCCCACATACTTCACTACCACCGAGGTCTTCAATTAATAATTGCAAGAACCATGTCCAGCTGTCTTTGTTCTCCACTTCTACTACTGCATAGGCAAGTGGTAGCATTTGATCGTTTGGGTCCCTACCAACAGCAGTGAGAAGCTCTCCCTTGTAATAACCTTTCAAAAAACATCCGTCTAAACATATTATGGGCCTACAACTTTTGAAGCTGTCTTTACAAGCTTTCAGACAAACATACATTCTTTGGAAGATTGTATCACCATTGTGCGAGTCAACTTTAATCTGCACTGTTGAACCTGGGTTACACCTCAACAACTCATGTCCATAGTCGTATATCCTTTTATACTGTTCTTTGAAATCTCCTTCAAGCTGTCTTGTGGCAATTAACTTTGCCCTTCGTGCCTTGGATATTGACACATTTGTATTCCATTTTCTTAATGCTTTAGTACGAATATCATTCACCTTTAAGTTAGGATTGTCAACTAAAGACCTATCTATTTCTTCACTCAACCACTGAGCATTCATTAGTTTGATGTTAAGTTGCCTACTACAACCGTGAGTATCAATTATCTTCCTTAATTGCCAAATTTTGCGTGATGGCAAGTACCCACAGTAAGCTACCCATGGGCACTTCCCTTGGCCACCCATGCAGCGCACCCTCACCCTACGCTTATCATTCTTCACAAATTTTAGATCCCTCCCAGCATGAACAGCATACCTTCTAATAGCATCCTTAAACTCTTCCTTCCCACTGAAAATGGTGCCCACTTCCCACTTGTAATCTGCCATGGACTTCTGTTTTGTATATTTTGAGAAACCACCCATACATAATCTATCCTCGTTGTAATCCTCCTCACTTGAACTGTTTTCAGGAGTTACAAGCATATCAGACTCCCAATCATCATCTGACAAACCCCTGCATTGTTGTTGGGTTTCTTCATCATTCTCTGCATCCACATACTCATCACCACTGAGATCATCCATTCCAGGTTCATCATCACTGTCCCCTCCATCCTCAATGTTTTCTTCCAATTCTTGTTCACTATGAACCTCCCCTCCATCCTCAATGTCTGCTTCCAATTCTTGTGCAGTATGAACCTCCCCTCCATCCTCAATGTCAACTTCCACTTCTTGTTCAGTAGGAACCTCCCCTCCATCCTCAATGTCAACTTCCACCTCTTGTTCAGTACGAACCTCCCCTCCCTCCTCAATGTCCACTTCCAATTCTTCTTCACTTTCAACCTCCCTTCCATCCTCCCTTCCATCCTCAATGTGCACTTCCACTAATCCCTCATTCTCAACCTCAACATCTTCTGCATCCTCCTTGTCTTCCTCCCAGACATTTTCATTCTCACCATCCTCATTGTCACCCTCAACATGTGCTTCTCCTCCAACGTCACTACCCTCACCACTGTCTGCTGGACCTTCACATACGTACAAAATCTCATTGTCATCATTTTCTACAATAGCTGGTTCGTCCACCCCATGCACAACATACAGGTTCACTTTCCCCAAATAATTAGCCACCTTCATCATGTTCATGGCTCCTTTATCATCATCAAGCTTATGTAAAACATGTTGGATATTGTAATATAATTCTTTTACTTCCATGTAACCCAGATCTTTAAGTGAACCTAATACTCCAAAATAACACCATTTATCGGGATCTACGTCCCAATAAACTATCTCCCCACCCATATACTTAAAGGGGACTTCTTTGATCAAGGTCCCACCGTGATGGACCACAACCTGAAACATGTCATCACCCATCCCTACCCCAACCCTGCAAATGCAAACGGGGACCACTAATTTAAGTTAAACTACTATCTATGGGACCACTATGAACCATCAAAACAAGACAACTTTTCACCCCTACTTAATCCCCCTATAAAGCGACAACAGTGATAACATATACAACAAATACATATCATAAACCCTAACCTGATTTGCGGTTTCCAATTTGAGCTTCAGATTTGTGGTCTCCAATTCGCGCTTGAGATCCTGAATGTGCACTTCGTCCACGATGATCAATCCCAAATTAGCAATTTCTGTAAAACTCCTGAACCCTAATTTCTGATTTCCTAACCTCACTAATATTACCAAATTCACCCTCTCACAGCCACGTATCACCCTCTCTTTGCCACGTCTTATCCACACAAAGCCACGTAATGATACTCAGTCTACCCTGTCAGCTGCTCCGTTAAAAACTTCACGCCGTTTGCAAAAAGGACTTGATTGCACACTTTTTACAAAAGGTGGGATCACATTGAACTTCTAAAAAAAGGTGGGACCACATTGAACTTTGGCCCCCTTTCTAGGGACCAAAAGAGGTATTAAACCTAATTTCAAAATTTTCAATTGACGCTTTTTGGACAAAATCTATGGCCTTGGTTCTCGGTTCTCTGGACAAAATAAATTGAAGTACAAATTACGCATGACATTCTCGTTGCAAACTGAATTTTCAACTTTTGAATAGTATCTATCAACTCGATTGTTTTTGAATAGAACTTATGACCTCGGTTGTTCTGAATACAATCTATGATCTCGGTTGTTCTGAATAGAACTTGTGACCTCGGTTGTTATGAAAATCAGTACCATAGACTGAAAAGGTTTTGGTGTATCGTGAACCGAGGCTTAAAATTTGAATCAAATTTCAAAATTGTCAATAAAAATATTATTTTTTTATTTTTTTCGAGAGTTCTTATTGTCTTAGATATTAAAATATTCCCCGACGTCATATGTGCTCCAGAAGTAAATTTCGTGAAATGACAGACCATATTTCATAGTTTTTTTCTATGTTTTTTCTATGTCGTTGCTCTCTTCGTCTATGCTATCCATTGTCGTCACTGTGCCTTATAATGTCTTCTTGTTTCAAGACCATCCTGACTTGTCTGGAGCTGCTTGTGAGTGCCATTCTCTGTCATTCGTGAGTGCGATTCTATTCTATTCATGGTGAGGTTTGCTTCATTCTTTTGGTTCCTAAAACTAATATGTTTTTTGTATTTGTGTCCAGGTATTGTTTTTGCATGGTGGGATTTTCTGCCATTCTAAGAAGAGTAATCACTTTTTTTTGTATTAATGTATATAAATTTTAATATACATGTCTTAAAATTCATGAATATTTTGTAATTGATCTTCGAGTGCATATTTGATTGTGAGTTTTAATCATTTTCATTTCGTGTAACTTAAAGGTCAATGCAACTGTGTTTTGTATGGATATTCGAGTGCATATTTGGTCAATACTTTCTTATAATTGTTTTCTAGCTATCTTTGTTAATTAAATATTATTGTAATGATATATTGTAGTGTAATAAACAAACTACCTCATATGAGTGCAATTACTATGTAATGAATTGAATGACAACAACTATTCGTGTCTATATTACAAGTGGTTAAGAAACAATAATATTTGCATTTAATAAAAAAGAAATTGTTCATTGTTTGGAAATCATATATACTAATTGAATTCATTGTGTTCTATACAGAGATTCAAGACCCATGTTCCACTTCCTGATCTATCCCTTAGTTTCACAAGGAAAACCCTTGCAAAATATATTATATATTTGTACATATGTAAGTGTTAGGTTGTAATATTATGTACATTAGAATATGAAAATATTGAGATTTTGTGAAATATATATGGTTATTTTATTGAAAAATATATTCTGGTCAATATTTGTAATGTACATATTTTATATATTACGCAATTTTGTTTCTGGGATTCCTATGATGTAGGATGTCATAGAAATAGAACCACAGTAAAAAAAACGTCGACTTTCGACAACAATTATGATAAAAACTGAGGCAGAAAAAAGTTTATGGCCTTGGTTGTGAACCCGACCAAGGACATAAACCTTAACACTAAAAAAAATTAAAAGAAAAGTGGAAGACATCAATTATTTAGAAAACCAAAGTAGAGAATAATATGTGACACCGATTTCAAGGTTACCATAGAACCTGTCATATTTTAAATAATTAGATAAATATTTAAAATTTGACAAGATCTATAACAACGGTTGCTCTTGGAACTGGTGCCTTAGACCCAAAATTATTATTATTTATTTATTTTGTTTAGTGTCTTAGTTTCACAATTGAAGCCAAATATTCATATTTTAGCCTTGATTCTTAACAGAGGCCAAAAACTCCATTTTTTTTTACCTTGGTTTAATATGTTTTGGTTCTGAAACCGTTGTTATACCTAAAAAATATTTGCTTTTATGTTCCTTTGTTGCACTCATAATACCTAAACTTATTTATAAAACCATGGTGGTTGAAAAGAAAAATGGATTTGATTGCTAGAAGAACTCAAATGACTTTCTTTAATGTTTGGTTGCTAACTTTCTCTGATTTAGAGAGAATATAATGAAACTTGCATTTTAAATAATTATTTCATAACTAATTTTAGTATGTTTGCATCACTTTCTCTGATCTTTTAATTCTAAAGGACATAAAGTATGTCTTCATCATACATATCTCAATCATTTAGTTCTATTGATAGGCAACATTTTGATTATACGGAGAACCTTTAAAAATATATTATACGAACTAAAATATGCTACTCGAGCTTAGTTGAATGTTTTGAATAAAAAAATGTTAAACTATAGTTTTACAAACTCAAAATCCAACAAACTAATATTATTCATTCAAATAGTTTTTTGCAGTCAAAATTGCCTATTAAAGATCTAGGATGTCCAAACCGTTTCCTTGGAATCGGGGTTGTACAAAGTAAAAATGACTTATTTCTTACACCACCATCAATACGTTTGTGATCAATTACACAATGAAAGAAGGTGAATTTAACTAATTTCAACATTATTGTCCATCATAACTTGTAAATTATTAGCAGCATTTAATATTTGACGTTTACATACTGTTTTTTTTTTAAATTTACAATATCGTTTTCTCTGTCAACAATTGATCACAATCCATGTGTCTTCCACTAAATTATATGAGTAGGCTTTGTGATATTTCAAAGGTAATTTTATCTTGGTTGCTTATCTAACCTTCAATTATGATTTTTTTATGACTTAGATTCAAGTGGAGATTCAAGAAACACGAACTTACTTCTCCATAATCATTTATTTGGAACTCAATGACATTTATTCCTTGAAAAAAAATATTTTTCAAATAGGAAGACTTAAACTATAAATGCTAACTATAATTTTAGTTAAATTTATTAGGACTCCACATATAATTAATTAGTTGTCTGGGATTTCTTTTCTAACAATAGCACGAATTTATGCATAATATGTGAATAGATAGTTTATACTAAAATATGACGTGATGAACGTGAAGCATTACGATAAAATTGTTTGTGACTTAATATTCCGATAGAGTGTTGAAAAAAGAAAAAGTAAGTTGGGAGAAAAAGAGATATGGTTTTGTTTTTAGTAGTGGTTAAGGGTAGGTGTAGTAGTGAAATAAGTGGTATTGAGTATGTTCGTGGATGAGTTGAATATTGATGATGGCTTGACCTAACTAAGATATGAAAATGTGGAACAAGAAATCTCTCAATCTGTGTCTGATTACCCATCAGAAGTTTTGTCCCTGCTTACTTATTTCCTTTTTAAGGTGGAATGAATTAGCATCATAATTATCACTCCTTGTTGAAGCTGAAGCTTCAAATCTTGTATTGCTTTGCACCAAAAATCACTTTCTCATCATCACCATCATCTCCTTCTATATACACTTCTTCTACGTTGACCATTTCCCATCCAAATCCATTTTCAATCCAATCCTTCTTCTTCTCTATTTCAACTGTGGGGGACCATCCTCTCACCCTGCCTTCCTTCTACTCTACCATAACACACCCACACCCACACCCACCCTATCTAATCACCACAAATTTCAATTTTTTTCTCATCTATCTTCAGCTAATAACTTCTTATAATAACTTCTTATAACTCATAGAAATAACATAAATATTAAAAAATTTACTACTACTATTCATTCATACATCACACATACTGTCTTAATCTGTTTGATTATTGGCTTTCACATTCAAAAATGTATATTTTGGAGTAAAATCACGTCTTTGACAACAAACACAACAATTAGTTATGTTGGAATCCAGTGTCAGCAGTTTCTAGTATCTTCTCAGAAAACTTATTTTATTCACAAAAAAGAACTGGGTACCATTAAAAACTCAGACCTGAAATTGTGGTGGAAGATATTTGCGTGTGAAAAAATATCTAGAAAAGAAAAGAATAATAGTAATAATAATAATAATAATGAAGAAAAAGAAGAAGGCGACAACATTGCTTACGCGGCATGGAGAGGAAGGTGCGTCATCTCGGACAGAGGGGAAACGGCACCGTTTTCTGTGTGGTTGGTTCCACCAATTTGCAGTTGCTTGCTTCCATTCCAACCCAATCCACTAATATTTTTTTTATCTATTCTATTACCTTCTCTTCTCTTTCCCTCACAAACAAACCATCCATCGCTCACAAAGTCTTCTCCTCTTTTCTATTTTCTCTTCCGCGAATCGTCGTTGTCGTTCTGCATCCTACTCCAAACGAAGCCGTATCCGATTCTCGGATTTAAGCGCGGTTCCAGAGCCAACAAAAAAGGTTCCGTTATTGCCGTTGCTTTTTATATTTTTTTCTCCTTCCGGTTCGTTTTTATAGATGGATCGGGCGGCGTTGACGGTCGGACCGGGCATGGACATGCCGATCATGCACGACAGTGACCGTTACGATCTGGTCCGTGACATCGGGTCCGGAAATTTCGGCGTGGCCAGGCTGATGCAGGATAAACTGACCAAGGAACTCGTTGCCGTCAAGTACATCGAGAGGGGCGATAAGGTTGTCTGAACAACGAATGAATGAGCAAAAACGTTTTTCTGATCTTTTTTTTGTGTGTTTTCGTTGGTGGTGTTCCTTTGTTGCCCCTTCTTTTGGTAAATTTTTTGTTTTCACGCTTTTGGCCAAGGGAGAGAGGGAAAAAACTAATTATCCACATGATCGACTCGCTTTAATTGTTTCTTCGGTTGTTGCTGACGTGTGATGCTATTTTTGTTATGTTTCGTGTTTCCATTTTTGTTTCGGTACTACTTGTTTCTGTTTTTCTTTTTCTTTTAATAAATTCTTTACGCCATTGGTTAGCACTTAGCAAGTAGCTGTTTCTTGCTTGTGAAGTGCTGGACTCATTGTTTCTTTATTGTGCCTCACAGATTGATGAAAATGTGAAGAGGGAAATTATTAACCACAGGTCTTTGAGACATCCCAATATTGTTAGGTTTAAAGAGGTAAGTATACTTTTCGAGGTTTTAAGTAACTGTCTGCGACTGTGGTTTTGCCTCAACGTTAAGGTTTTTCGACTGTCCCCAACTGCAATTGTAGCCACATCGGCCACAATTTTCTGTGACCGCGTTCATGGCTACACTGTTAAGGTTTTTGGAGTGGTAGGGGCTGCTATTGTGGTCACATTTATCCACAATTTCCCACAATATGACAAAACTGCGATTGTCTTCTTAAAAATCTTGATATTTATGTATTTTTACTTTGCCGTTGTTATTGTTCACAGGAGGAACAATCATTTATTTGTAATGTTTTATACAATTTCACACAGGTTATTTTAACACCTACTCATCTGGCGATTGTAATGGAATATGCCTCTGGAGGCGAGCTCTTTGAGAGAATCTGCAATGCTGGGCGTTTTACCGAGGACGAGGTTCTTGTTTATTTTGTTTACTTATTCTTCACTTGATCATTATCAATTTGTACTTCAAGTACGGTGCTTGTGTAAGTTTCTAACCCTTTGTTATGATTCAGGCTCGGTTCTTCTTTCAGCAACTCATATCCGGGGTTAGTTATTGCCATGCTATGGTAAGTGAACAATTTTCCATTTCTGCACTGTTCAATCTAAATTGTGTTTACACTTGACTGAAATGTAGTATAGGTAATGTATCAGTCTTCTGAACATCGTGTCTGATATATAAGTCTTCTCTGTAATATGTCTGTTCGTAAAGCAAGTATGTCATCGGGACTTAAAGCTGGAAAACACTTTGTTGGATGGAAGCCAGGCACCTCGTTTGAAGATATGTGATTTTGGGTACTCCAAGGTAAGATTTTCGTTTTCTCACTAGCTTTTCAGGTGTGAGTTCCATGCTGTTTATATTTTACTAGGAGTTGTTAGGTTGAATAATATTTAACTCCAATTACTTTCTGCACGTGTGTGTGTGTTTGTTTCATTTTTCTTTAGTCACTTCTGTTCTTCAGATTTAGACTATGATGATGAAAGGAATGACTCAGATTATTTCACTAATCTGGGACATTGAAAAGGATACATTTCTTCTTGATTGCTGATGGTGAATTGTAATAAACCAAATTCTTCAGTTAAGCTTGTTGGCCATTCTGGATTCCCATGAGCTAGGGTTTGGATTGTTAAAATTAGGAGTCTGTAAGCTTGTCACAACACCAGAGTGTTTCCTGAGGTTCTTGAGAAAACGGATTAGTTGGCCATTCAGGCTTTTGGTATTGTTTCTTGTTAACTTGTATCTCTGTCTTGTGTTCTAGAGTGCATTCGATTTAAAATCCAAGCTGAGTTCCTTGAAATTTTGCTGTCATTCTTTTATTTCGTTGTTTCAATTTCCTTCTGACTTATAAGTGCCTGAACATTATGACTGTCATATCTCATAAATCTGATCGGTGGTTTGATTTATAGTCTTCAGTGCTACATTCACAACCGAAGTCAACTGTGGGGACTCCTGCATATATTGCTCCAGAAGTATTGCTGAAACAAGAGTATGATGGCAAGGTAGAGCATTTACTTTTTATTTCATGGTATTTCTCTTTTTGCATAGATCCATTACTGTCACAATCAAATGAGCATTTTGTTAAGTTGTCATCTTTTATGAGCTGGGTAATTCTTGTAAAGCAATGATATTGTCTAGTTTTTTCACCCAACCCAATTGTCATTTTGGTCTGCACTCTAACTAAAGGTCGTTCTAGTTTTTTGGTTTATGTTTCTCGCCTAATTTGGGACTTTGTGACACTACCTGAAACTTAACTTAGGAAACGCAGACACTTCAAAATTATAGTCATGTAAATGTCAAAACACATCTCATATACTTAAAAGTACCTTTATCATTTCCTAGCATTTTGCAAATTGTCACTTTTAAAATTTTAATATATCATAATAATCAGATAAATTATATTTTTTGTCTACAATTACTCATGCTGATATTTAGAATATATCGGTTTACTCTGAATTTAAGATTTGTGTTTGGATTATTTCCTATCATTGCTAAATTTGTTGTATCCTTGCATCCCTTGTCCAATCTGTACTTTGTAGTTTCTTAGTGACAATTTACAGCATTGCCCTGTTTGTCTACTATTATGAGAATAGGATGTAATATTCATTCATGTACTAAGAACTTAATGAACCGTTTATTTTCTAAGGACAAAGTGGAGAGAGAGGATTTTGCTCCCTCATTGTTCCCTCTCCTCTCCTCCCTTCTATTTCCCTCCGATTAAAAAAGGATTCTATTTTTTGTTTTTTCAGTATAACAATAAGAAATATAAAGTTCTGAATTAAATCACAAATCTAGTTGAGATCATTACCACCTGACCTCACCCTCCCTTATTTCCTATCATTTTTTATTTTAATTAACATTGAGTATATAAACTTACACAAATGTAGCTTCAACTTTCAAGTTTGGTTTGAGGTGTTTTTGTCTGCAATATCCACATCTTAACAATTGTACTAACTCACCGTCTACTAATGATTGATCCACCCTGTTAGAGATATGATTTGATTGTGTTAAGAGATATGATTTGATAGGGAAATATGTTACCAAATATTTTCCATTATTAAATGTTGATTTTGTCATTATTGTATCTTCATTATAAATAAGAATACTCATGTACGTACAAAACAGAGAATTTATTATATTCCTTCTTGGTATCATCTTCCTCACAATGGTACCAGAGAAGTACCCTCCTTCAGGACCTATTTTGTCTTAATCCTTTTAACGCACCCCTTCCTTTACTTTTCAATATCATTAGTGTGGTGCAAGTATGAAATTGGTTTAAACATCAAAGAATTTGTTTTTAATTTTACTAGTTTTCATGTGGAATAGTATCTGAATGGGTTGCTTGTGTTATGTTCTCTTGCATTTATAATTAGCTTGCAGATGTCTGGTCGTGTGGAGTGACCCTATATGTGATGCTAGTGGGAGCATATCCTTTTGAAGATCCAAATGAACCAAAGGACTTTCGGAAGACAATTCAGGTATATAAGATCTTTAGATATGCGCTCATTTTCTGATTGCTTTAGTCAACTTGTGATTGCTGTCTGCTTCTTTGCAGAGAATTCTTAGTGTCCAATATGCCATTCCTGACTGTGTTCAAATATCTCAAGAGTGTCGCCACCTTATTTCAAGGATTTTTGTTTTTGACCCAGCAGAGGTAATTTCTATTTCAAACAACTGACGTGCTATAGCAATAAATAAATTGGGCAATACACAAATGTAGATAATTTTGTTCATTAGATTAATTGTCACTTTGAAAGGATTTTTAGCATTTGAATGTTTTTGACGTAATTGACGGGCATTTTTCTTCCCCTATGAAGTTTTATTCAATTTATTCCAATGTATTGCTTTTTTCATTTTGTATTGGTCCTGCTTTATTGTATGTCTATCATAATATAGGAATATGTTGTGGGCTATGAAGCACTGAATGTGATCATAGAGAACAGGCAAAATATTGAATGTATTTTGACATAGTTGGGTGTGCTGACTGTAACAATAGGAGTTTATCGTCAATCTAAATCATTTGTTTGAATCTCATGTCTTTGGATATTTACACGACAGAGAATCACCATGTCTGAAATCTGGAACCATGAATGGTTTCTGAAGAATCTTCCTGCGGATCTGATGGATGAGAGGATAATGAGTAATCAATTTGAAGAGCCAGACCAACCCATGCAGAGCATTGATACGATCATGCAGATAATTTCAGAAGCTACGGTACCAGCAGCTGGGACCTATACTTTCGACCAGTTAATGGGGGAGCAAATTTATGACTTAGAATCTGAATCTGATGCTGAATCTGAGCTTGATATAGATAGCAGTGGGGAGATAGTGTATGCCATATAGTTTGATCTTGGCTTGGCTTGGCTTGAAAGACAGCATATTAAATGGAGAGCATCTGAATATTGTGGTTGGCTTTTTCAGCATCAAGAAGTATGTGGTGCCCGCATTTTCTGTAGATTAGCCTGGACAATACAAACTCCATGATAATATTTATGTATTCAGTGTCGGTCGCTGAGGGAAGAAATGATTGTTACCCTTTCCTCGCTTCCTGGGAAATTGCTTTTATATACATATTATTTACATATTAGCCTTTTCGTTGTTTCCCAGCTAGTTAAATTGGCTGATCGGTGAATGATGTTTCATGCCCTTGCTTATGTACACACTCCATTCCATGTAAACAGTTCTTTTTCAGTAGGTATATTTCTCGTTTATTACTGTGTACTTCAATACTACTCAACAATTAAATACTTGTGACAAGAGGATTAAAAGGTGCCTTGATACAGAATAAGGTATGAACATGACTTTTTTTTTCTTAACCAATTCGAAGTCTGTTTTAAAGAATATATTTTTATAACAAATGAGGTGACCTATGTGGTTGTTGGAAGAAACATCTTCAAAGATAAAGTAGGGGTGTAGTATTTCTTTTTCGAAAATAGTCTATTCCGTTTAGTATTTGAAAAAGTTGAATAATTTAATATTTTAAGAAAACAATCAGATAAATTAAATGAAAATTATATTAATATTATTATTTCATTTTGACCATGTTGATTCCGCATGCAAAAAGCCTCTATTGAACTTGAATGAGATAGAATTTGGTCATGTTCGATTTAGTCGAAAGTAAAATGTAACCCAAATTATTTGATTGGATTAGAATAATTTGTTGAGTTATTTAATTCAATGAACTTATAAATGAGTAAAAATTGTAAAGTATAATATTAAAAGTTAAAGTTAAAGTATAAATAGAGTTTAATTATTTAATTTGTTTGAAGATAAAAAACGGTTAGAATAATGTTTGAGACAAGTTTTCTACTTTTGTCTTATTAGTTTCTTTAATAGAGTAAGTTGATTTTTTATCTATATTTTTTGTCAATATGTTTTCTTTGTACATGTGAATCATCTTGGTTCGCATGTAGTGTTTGAGTCTCTACTTATTAATGATTTTAATGGTGTGCTCTGTTTGTATTTGTGTTGTTCTTAAGGACAAATAGAGCTTCCTGTGCATCTGAAGGTGTTTTAAAGGTTCTTGAACAAGTTTAGTCTGTCTCTCGAGTAAGAGAAACTAATTGCACTATTTTAAGTTATGTATATCTTGAAATATAGAATTGTAATATTGTATGGTGAATTAACTAGATGATTAAACTACATTAAGTATGACTTGTTGATTCATGGGTAGACTCATAAATTGCATGATTATGTTGTATGAACTTTGATGAATTGACAATTTTGTTGGAATGTTTGGTTTGTGAGCCCAATGGTTTGAATTTGATTTTGTGTGTTTAAGAGAGTTATAGTCTAAATTATTGGTTATGTGATACGAGTTTTCATATTTAAAATTGTTTTGAACTAATCCATTGAGAAAAGAATATCCATTTCATCAATTAAAGAGGTATAAGTTCTCTTCAAATGTACAGAGTAAAGGTCTAATGTCTGGTATAACACTAAGTGGCACCAGGGTAGTGCTCAACATCCTATTTTGCAAATGGGATATTACTGAGCAATGCCAGGATGATGCTAAACACCCAATTTTGTGAATGTTTTGACGCTAAGCGGTGCACTGCTAAGTGTCATCTTGCACTACAAGTATGGAGCAATTTACTTCCAGGATGCTAGGCGACAAAAAAGGTGTCGTAGAACATGATTTTTTGTGAGAAGAATGACGTTGGACGCCACTTTTTGCGAGAGGTATGGTGTTAAGCGCTACCTCTCAATGTTAGTGTTATATTTGAAATTTTTTTCTTCTTTGTTAGTTTGAGATAGAATACAATGTACTTTATGTATGTTTAAGATTATTATGGTGTTTATTTATATATGATATTGTAATAGTGATGAGTATTGTATATGTGCTTGGCATAATTTCATGGATCTCGTGAAAAGATTTTATGATGGTGTTTCATTAGTGTATGTATTGATATCTCTGGATATAATATTGAGAGTTATCATATCACTTTAATAATAATTCAATATCAAGTAGAGAAGGGTAAGGTATGAGGTGAGAGGAGGAGGAGGTCCTAGTCCAAGAGCTTTACTTTGGTCAAAGATGTTAACGGACTGACTAACCTCGTGTGTGATACGATGAAACCCATTGGTAATTGCTATGCAAAATAGTAGAGACTACCGTAAGTGCATAACTTGTCAAAGTCTGATATCAATACATGTATCTGGATCATTAAGTTTAGTATGAGTCTTTATAAGTGATATGACTGTTGTTATGAATGAGTTATGTGTGATAACATCTTTATGCCTATTTTATGAATGTTCTTTTGCACATTAACTTACCCTTCTCTTTTGTATTGTTTTGTTAACGTGTTCTCTTTATTTACAATGATCACTTTAATGGTGTGAACGAATGATATTATAGCCGTGGATGTAGTTTTGAATGATTGTGGTGCTATAGTATATATCTAGGGTGATCTTTCTTCTTTTTGAAAAACTTTATCATAGTCGTCATGAGTGAGTGTAATATTATTTATTAGTTGTATAAAACTATTATATATATATATATATATATATATATATATATATTTGAGTTATTTATTTTTAAATATTGACTATGTGATGTTATTTTAGTAGTTGTATGGAGACATTACAAAAGTAGTAAATTTTTCTTTTATGTATATTTTGTGGACAATAAAATAAGTGAACATTTAATGGAAATTTATTTTAGTGCTAATTATTTCTCTTTCAGATTATGTTTTTGACATTATGTTTACATTGAAGTAAAGTAAAGGTTTCGGTATCTATGTTAAAAATGTTTTCCTCTTGTGCTTGGTTGTTCACCACATTCCTTGAAGTCATCATGTAGACATAAAAGATTCCACCTGATCTCATGATGGATATCAAAATGTTTTGATTGTATAGGATTGATTGTCACTTCAACTTCAAGTAGTTTTTTTCACTCCTCAACTCCTTTCTTTACTATTTTGAGTTCTCCATCTGATTGAGTGTATTGACTAAAGATATTTCGATAATTAAGTTAGTTCAATATTCGATTGGTTTAGCAATTAATATTGTAATAAATGTGTTGTAAAAGTTTCAACTATCATACTTTTGATATGTATATATAGATTCTTTCATGAACTTTTGATTAGGATCAACTTAATCAATTCTATTAAACATTAATTACCTATTTAGTTTAGTCGAATGATTAACAAAATTTAAACGACACCAATCGATTTTCTTTCAACTTAGATAATCGATCTAGAAAGCTCTATCGATTAGCCTATACATATAGGATAATAATATTAATAAGAAATTATTTCTTTTAAAATTTTAAAAAATGCAAATACAAATAAAAATGTTTGTGTTTCTCCTGTTAGTAATTGAGAAGTATTTGCATAGGATCACGTGAGTATGATTAGGATAAGTTTCCATTTCTGAAGTTGCGTAGTTGATAGGTTTTTATGTTGACAGGTGATAATAGTTGTAAGTGTTTGTGCATTTTTGTTCTCATAAGTGACAAAATACATGTTCTGTATCATGAATTCCAACTTTTGTGCTTGAAGGAAGACCATAAGAACAAAAGAGAAGTTCAAATCCACCTAGATAAATCACCATCTCAAATACTATATAAGGAATTAAATGCTTCTCAAATAAGCCACACAGACAAAATGTACCACACCATTTATAACTAACATTAAGTGACCTAAAAGAAAACACAATAGCGACCTCAAATACACAATGGTGGTTCTTTCAATCTCATTAATAAAACCCTGCACATGTCGTAATGCGAAAAATAAGTATAAATTCAAACTTTTTATAAAATTTATTGATGATTTTATTTAGGAAGGATAGTAACATCAATTAAATATAAAATCAATATCTCAATTAATATCACTCTTAACTCAATATTATAAAATACTTAAAATCTTAAATCAATAAATTTATAAATATAATGTATAATTTTTTTTATATCTGTTTTAGGTATTTTCTAATAATTATGTTTTAAGGGTTTTGTGAATTCTCTAAACAGTGCTTGCAAGCAAATAATCTCAAGGACAACAGTTGTTATACTTACTCGACAAATTGCAAGCTGTCATTAATCGATGGAGGATCAAGACTTTGATTTGTTGAGTAACTCACATACTGAAGTCACCATTGTTTTATAATCTGACATTTGAAATTCAAATTTCCCAACAAGAACTTCTTTGCACTTGGATCTGGAGATGCCGTTTCCTGTTTCAAAGCGATGAAGATGCAGGTAAACGATTGATGTTGTTGGATCTGATGCCATTGTTGAGAAATTTAAATTCCATATGTCAGATCATAAAATTTAAATGCCATTGTTGATAAGTTCACAAGACTCTAAAGAAGATAAAAAGAGCCAGTATTTAATATTTGATGAAGATGAGCTTGTCTATGATAAAGAGTTTACTCTTGTTGATCATAGTGTATATTTGGTGTGATGATCAGATGAAACCTACGCATATCACCTACAAAAGAAAAGCTCAAATAAGGCACCATAATTTCATTGCACTACCAAAGACAAAGTATGTGTGAAGTGATCATTTTTCATGCATAGTGGAGAAGATCAAGTTTGCCACTGGTGAAGTTTCTCTTATTCATGCATAATTTCTTTGACTGTATTTTTCTTATGCTGTATCATAACTCTAATGTTATTTT
This sequence comes from Vigna umbellata, assembly GCF_029865625.1. Taxonomy (NCBI): domain Eukaryota; kingdom Viridiplantae; phylum Streptophyta; class Magnoliopsida; order Fabales; family Fabaceae; genus Vigna; species Vigna umbellata. Next base: position 89,536,942 of record NC_142165.1, on the reverse strand, counting down.
TCATTTTTCAAATATTACAATATATAAACTAAAATAGAAAGAGATGATAAACGTATACAACATAAATATATTCATAAACATCTTCCTAATTATTAAAATTAGAATTTAAATATTTTGTAAAATTCAAATACCAATCCAATTTTGTGGAATTGGAGGTTTGTCATGAGTTTATCTGAAAGATATAAAGCTATTCAATAAATTATTATAGACCAAGACAAAAAAGAATTACGGATGAGACGAACGATTATGTTAAGGGTTAAATATGTTTTTAGTCCCTAAACTATTGACCGTTTCTGGTTTTCGTCCCTCTTCCAAAGTAAGGTACAATTTAGTCCTCAATCTTTAAAAAACGTTCCAAATTGTACCTTACTTTGGAAGAGGGACGAAAACCAGAAACGACCAATAGTTTAGGGACTAAAAACATATTTAACCCTTATGTTAAAGTATGTTACAACATGATTAATCAATGTACTGTCATGAGAAATGTGCCGAAGCTTAACTGCTCCATAAACGACAGAGAAGTTGTCCCTTGTCTGTGCGACGATTAAAAACTAGAAACTCCAGCTTTTGCATCGTTAATAAACAAAGCACTTTGTGAGTTAAGAAACAAGATTATGCATCTACCTTGCAAGAAGTCGTAGACGTGTCCATTCCAATGTTTGTTTTATTGCGACATTGGATTTCGGATAAAGAATACATAACATTTGTCAGGAACCGAATTAGAACGAAAAATTCGAGGGATAAAAGTTTAAATCTAAGATAAAAATGCATACTTTATGAAAGTTCAGAAGTGAGAAAACTTACAACACGTATTAGTACTAAGTATGTCAATTCATGACACCACACACATTACACGCAATCTCCTACCTTTTTCAATTATCATCTGCTGTTTGCAACTTGCAAGAAACATGCAAATACATCACACTTGGTGACAAAAGTAGGGCTAGTGTAGAAACTTTTATACAAGATACATAAAATACTTGCGGCTATTGGTAAGCCATTTAGGTTAACATCAACTTGAGGTACCTCTCTGACTTTATGATTGGGAAGCATAGCTTCAAATGTTTCCTTCCATGAAGCAGACAAGGTCCTAGGAGTTAGGAGCTTATTGAATGAAGCCAGTTTAGGTTAACATCAACTTGAGGAACCTCCACCTTCAGATTGGGAAGCAAAGCTTCGAATGCTTCCCATGAGGCCGCTGTCTCCTCATCGCATACCACTACTTTTAAATTCTCAAGATTGGTTATTGAATATGGCAGTTCACATCTAGCACAGCTTGTCATATTGAGATTTCTGAGATTACATAGATTACCAATGTCCTCTGGTAAATTTGAAAGGCTTATGCAGTTTGAGATGTTAAGAAGTCTTAGCTTAGAAAGGTTTTGAATAGAATCTGGTATCTCTTCCAAGTCAGTACAGGTACTTAGGTTTAGGAGTTCCAAATTCAACAACTGTCCAATTTCTTGGGGCAGAGAACAAAGTTTGTGGCAGTTAGTAATGCTGAGCTTCTTTAGAGAGGAAATGTCACAGATACCATTAGGCAATCTCACCATATCCTTGCAATAGTCAATGTTTAAATCTAATAAACTTGGAAATGAATCTGAAACTAGGATGGTGCCATTTTCAAAAACCTGGCTTATGTTACTACACATGTAGAGAGATAACTTTTTCAGATTTTTCAATGCGCTCAAGTGAGGAACAGAAATCCGCTCTAGTCTGATTCTTTTCAGGTTCGATACAGAACCTAGTAGTTGGAAATTGTCCAGTTCAGAATGATGAAAACCATAATTTGTCACGATAAGGACTTTTAGTTTAATCATTTTCTCCATGAACTCCGGAAAGGTGTACTTCTTAGTTTGAAGATTTAAAATCAGAACTTCTGCTTGGGATGGTTGTATGTCGGACCAATATGAAGCACAAGTTTCATCTGCAAAACCAATCCATATGATGTCAGTTGGGCAAAAGTAATCAACGGCAAATCAATTATACTTTCTTATTAGCAGTTTTAACATTTAAAAGTATAAAATTTAAAAACGGTATAACTAACCAGTTGACAGCGACAATATGAGGGCTGAGACCTGTTGAATAGTCTGTTTAACACACCATCCGCGATATTTTGACAACAAGCGGGACATCATGCCTTGTTGCTTTTCCCCAAGCCACCATTGACTTTGATTTTCATTTATGCCAGTAATAATTCTCTTTCTCTGTTCAATTGGTTCCCGGTTGTTTTGATAAATTGCAAGATCTCTTAGAAGATCATGGAGGACGACAAAGTGGTTATTGTAGCAGTGATTATCTGAGTCACCTGTATTTCTCCTGGTAAACGAGCAGAAAAAAATAAATCTTTAGTAAAAGGAGAAATTATCCAACAAGATTATATAATACACGCTCTCTATTAGATAGAAAAATTACGAATTTCAACTTCTGACCTCAGAATGAGTTAAAGAAAAAAAATGTAGAGTTGCATGATGTGCGAAGATTACATTCACTCCAAGAGAAATGGTCATTTTGATCTATTTACAAGTTACTAATTGATTATCGCATGAACTACACATGCTATTGAATTGTTTATTTTAGAGTAAAATTCACCTTATATGTATATAAAGAAGCTGGGAAGGCAAAACAACTAGTCATCTCACCTTGCTACTAAAAGATTAGCCAGATTCATGGAGTCCAATTTTTTTATGATTTCCATAGCCTCTATGCCATCATCATCTAATTTGTACAATTCTGCCCACATGTCAATGAGAGCAGGAAGAGGAATTCTTTGATCTTCAGGAAATAACCCAAGGTCCATGAAGCACTCTTTGATGATGGGATTATCTTCCAATACATCCAAGATCTTTTGGAGGGAAGTAAGTAATTCAGTGTTGGAATCAAGTATACAATGACCTTTTGACAACTCCTCCACCATCTTTTGCCACAACTCAGTAGACTGATGACTCAGTGATCTACCAATCACTTTAATGGCAAGCGGTAAACCCTTGCAATATCTCACAACCTGCATTTCAGTGAAGTAAATAAGGTTAGTAAACAAAAGGTCGTACCTAGGTTATCTACCATGATATTGCTTTGGGGGTTTCTACTCTCTAACTCATCGATAAGTTTTATTTTAATTGCAAGAGGTTATGTCCTTCCTATCTTGAGATGTCTACTTCAAGTGAATGACTTCAGACAAGAAGGGCAGTTATACACACTCATGTCTCAGAAAGTAAAGAATAAGCACCTTTTGGACAATTTCTTCGTTAGGAATACTTAAACTGCATTTTGAACTGTTTTCTTCCAAGAGAGCGTGATGACGGAAAAGGGTCATTGCATCTTCATGAACAAGGGATTTCAAGATGATTTGGGTGCCAAATTTAGGAAATGCAACCCTTGAAATCACCAAAATTTTATAATCAGACATCTGGAATTTAAACTTGTCAACAAGGGCTTCCGAGCCTGGCCAAACATCATCCAAGACCAACAACAGTGGACTTCCCTCAATTTTCCTCATCAAAATTTCCAACCGTTTAATTGCATCTTCATCACTTACAAACTCAGGCACGTGGTAGCCACAATGTTCAAATAATCTCTCTACGATATTCTTCAACTTAGGCGTTTGGGAGAAATTGACAAACAAAATATTGTTCTTGAATTTACCTGGTGAAAGCAAAGAGATCCGTCAGTCCACAGAAATTGGGATTCAAAACATTTGGCTTGCCACAATTTTTATCAGATACATATAAACTTTCATACATGTTTGCAATTCTCAAACGAACATTTTTCATCCTTCTTCTACTATCTTTAGTGAAAGTTTAGTAGTTTATGACAGAGAATTGTATGTATGAGATAAAGGATATATAAGTGAATTTATGAAAGCATTGATGAGAGCATATCTACCACTACAAACAAATTTTCAGACAACTTTTTCTCGTCTGTCTTTTAATGTGAGATAGAGGACCTATAAATGAAGTTATGAAGAATTGGTTAGGGGATAACAATCACTCTAAACAAAGTTCTTTATGAGTGTAGATGACTTATGAAGAATTGGTTAGGGGATCCACAAATGAAGTTATAAAGAATTAGTCAGCCAATTTATCAGCCATGAGAGGACAAAAGAAGAATGACCTCTTACCCTTGACTTCTTTATCCTTACAGAGCATTGTAGCCAAGGTTGTTTTACCAGATCCACCCATGCCAGACAACAAAAGGGTGAACACACCTTCCTGGAGAACCTCCATCTTCAACTTGCTCAACACCGGAACGAAGCCAACAGTAAATTCTGGGTTTTCAGGAACACCATAAGGACACTTAATTGGCGTTCCATCTCCTTTAAGTTTCTGCTCAAAATTCTCTATATCAAGAAGCTCAATAATCTCTCTCACCTTGTACAGTGTATTTTTTATATCCTTAACTTGTTTGTCATCCGAAGTAAGCGAATCATTCTTCTCATGCAAAAGTCCCTCCCCGTAGAGTGAAAACCAAGATAGAAATTTGGTCCACCACAAGCTCCGGGAGCATGAATTGCACACAAGATCTTCCCCTGGATCATTTTCTTTGACAAGAGTGATGATTTCTTCTCTGGGTGGATTCAAGTGTTCATTGTATTGCTTTATCTCCTGCACCACTAGAGTCATATTTTTTAGGGTTGACCTAAGTATTCGCTTGCTCCTTTTGTTCTTCCTACCCTTTTCGACTATGTCCATGACCATTCTCATTGCATCTTGAAATCTTGTCAAAATAACAAGTTGATCGGTCTCTCCCATGATAGCCAATCTTTTGCTTCCTTACTCTGCTCAATCAAACAAGGAACAAGTTGTGAAAGACAAAAGTCAGTGATGTTGCATAAAACTGAAATTTTAGAAAAAATGAGACAGTTATCTATATACTCTGAGACATCAAAGTCGAAAAGAAAAAACTTGTGCCTTTGAGAAAATTGCTCAAACCTCCTATGAAGTAGTGTTTTTGCGTCTTGAGTCCTTCTTTTTGGGATAATTTAATTTGCGATTTGGAGCGAAGCAACGGTAAGTTGGTAGCTATTGAAATTGAAAAATTAAAATGAGAGCGCGAAAGGCGCTATTTATCAGTCATATAAAGCAGGATCTGGAATCTGCGTTGAGTTCTTCGCGTTCGTTTCCAGTGACTTTCGCCAACACGCGTAGAGATGATGAGATAATATTTAGGTTGTTTAGTAAAAAAAGATATTAAAAAAAAAAACTTTTGTTTTATTTACGTTAGTCCCACTGTTTAAAATAAAAAATATTATTTAACACATCTAAATTTTTTACCTTTATTATTTGATATTATCTTTATTTTTTTTTTCGAAAAAATACAAAATTTTATATTATTATGACTATTTTATTTTTCTTGTCAAATAAATATAAAAGGGTGTTATGTTACCATTTTTCATTTAAAATATCTGTGGCTAATTTTTTACATTTCATATTTCATCGTGCTTTACTACCAACAATGGAAAGGTTCAATTTCCTGGTTTTTGTTTCGCTCTTATTACTTTTTGAAAAATGGTTTTTTAATAATTTATTTTTTACAATTTTTTTATAATATCTATGTGATGACTTATATTTGATCTGTTTTATAACAAAATAAAATAGTGCACCTATTCTCGTTATATTAGAATTTTTTTGTTTTTTATATTTCAGTCAAGTTGATAGATATTACAGCCTTAGACCGAGGAAGCTGTCCAAGATGTTTAAAACGCAATAAATCACTTTTCGAGCGTTTCAAACGTACGTTCCTGCCGCGAAAGATGGGGCGCGTGTAAGGTGGACAAAAATTATTCAATGGAAATAAAAAACACAAACAACTATTGAACTAATCGGAATCGTGTCTACAATTATTGCAGAAATCGTATGGTTGTCTTGTCACGATACTCTTCGGAAATTTCATAGGAAAAACAACATAAAAGACTTTTTCCACGAAAAGTGGTGGAAACGTTATCAGCAGCAACCACCACACGTGATTTGTCAGCTTTACTTTTGCGTATATCTTATTTAAAGAAAAGAAAAAGAAAAAAAAGTATTTTACTGTTATTGTTGTCAACTTAACATACATGATTTTATTTATATAATTTTCATAATATAAAAATCTAATATCTTCATTTTAAAATCGGATACTAAATAATAATTCATCTCTTAACATGAAGAAAAGGTAAGCATTTTAGTCTTAAATTTTCAAACAATAAAAGTAAAATGAGAGTTACTCCCTCCACCATCACATGCTACCCTCTATACCCCGTCATTCCTCTTTTGCCCTTCTTACACAGATATCTGACGTCGTCAAAGAACTTTTTTCCCATTTCATTCCTCCATCTCTGGTCATAAACTGGTCCAGTTTCACCTATTTCAAAGTCTTAAGACCCCTCACTGAATCATGCTTTGCAGCAACAATGGAGGAGTTTTGGAACCCACAATGGGCTTACTAAAGTAGAAAGTGTCAAGTAGAACTCACACCATGATGCTAGCGGCAACACACACGTGTGTGTTAAGGACGACCAGAGAAGCCACCATGCTCACCATGAATGGACCACCACCGTTGAACCCACTCCAACCCATTAACAGAGAGAGTTTATGGGGTTAGAATACGTGTACCAAGCTCTGCAGCCATGGTTGGGATTGTGATAATTTTTGGATCTGGGTAATGGAGACTAGGCCAATCTTTGCAGGGTACACTCACTGACATTTAAGATAGATAGATAGAAAGATAAAGAGACGGATAGAGGGGATGGGAACAAAATTTGAGCAAAATTAAAAACAAATTAATTTGGTTAAATAGGAGAATGAGGTAATTAAGCACAAAGAGAGAACAGGGGTGCAGATCTCTGTGTATGCGCTAAGAACAGTTCTTTGTGTATGCGCTAAGAACAGATGAAGAGAGAAAGTAGTTTGTCTCCGATCAGATAAAGATAAAAGGGAAGGGTGCATGGAGGATTAGAATTTTAGAAAAGGTAAATAAAATTAAATTAACATGGGGTATTTTTGAAATAAAAAAAAATAACAAGAAGGTGTAAGGAGCACTTGGGGTAATGGAGGGAACAACTCCCAAATAAAATTTGGTCTATTTGTTAAATTCTTATTTAGTGAGTTTTTCCAGTTAGATCAGTTTCGCCATTTTAGTCTTTTATAATCAAAATTTAATTTAATTGGGCTCCTACCGTTAAATTGGCTTAACATTGTTAAATTTTTTTATGACATGTGATGTTGACATAGACTGTTTTTGAAATGTGACTTGCACATACCCTTATACGTGACCTTTGACAACATTTAACATTTTAAAATTAAGGATTTCTAAATGTACAATGTAATTAGTGTTTGTTGGTGGATTTTAAATAAACCCTAATTCCTAATCAAATGGGGCAAAGTTATGCCAAGTGTTATGCCGCGACACTGTCACCATAGTCTTGCCGTCAACCATCCTCGCTGTCACGGCCAACCACCATGCTCATCTCGCTAGACCACCCAAAGCCACCACCTAACCCTAATCCACGCCACACTATTACACCGACACCATCTATGTTCATCTTCACTGTCAATGTCGTCGCAAAGACCACCCAACAGCCTCTGAAATTGCCGCGACAGACTTCCATGACAAACACCATCTTCCTTCAGCCTTCTTCAAGAACCGGCAAGGAGAGCCATAAACAGAAATGAAGTCTCGCATCGCACAACCACGATTTTTCTTATGCCTTTCTTTCTGTTTTTCTTTATGCTCAAGTTCAATTGATTGAGTTCTTGCTTGTGATGTTCTGGTTTACTTTTACAAATATTTTGTGTAGTACTTTGTTTGTATTTCAATCTTCTTAACTTGTCTTAGCCCTAAGTGAAATTTAGTTGTAGTAAGCCTAAATCCTAATTTTCTGCATTGCATTCAACAAAGTTTAGATTTTTTCGAGTTTAACTGGCAAATGATGATTAAAATTGGATTTACGGCTGCCATTTACTTCCTTGGTAGTAGATTGATGAATTCTGGTCAGGGTTCTGAGCCTGTTGTTTTCACTTTCCTTTCATTTTCAAAACAATGTTAAAATTAGAGAATGAGAAAAAGATTGAGTAGGACATAAATCCCTAATTAAATTTCAATGAATCCTAATTCTTGATTACATTTTACACTCAAGAAATCGTTGTTTTTAAAATATTAAATATTATCAAATGTCAAAAGTCATCAAAAACTTAACGGCAAAAATCCAATGGGTGTTGCTCCCTCACCACCCCAAGTGCTTCTGCACATCCCTACTATTTTCTTTTATTCCAAAAATACTCTACACCTCCCCACTATTTATTTTATTCCAAAAATACCCTACTTTCTCCCCACTATCCTCAACAATCTCTCTCTTTCTCTCTGCATTAATGGAGCATTCATACGACTTAGATTTAAACTTGTGATATATTGCAAAATATAAAATTTAGAAAAAACTTCAATATTAGTGCTTCTACCACTTTCATTTTATAAACTTAAAAGTTAGATGCAAATACAAAATAATAAACATAATAATATTAATAGTAAATGATATATTATTATTATTATATACTAACTTTATAATGATGAAAGAACTAAATAAATTTTAAATCTTTAACAAATAACTTTTGTTTTATATTTTAAGTATTTAATAATATTTTTATATTATTTATCTAATAAATTAAATACTTTATTGAAGTTATTTGAGTTAAACATGTTGGTAAGTTGGGTTAAATATGTTATTCGTCCCTTAAGTATCACACGATTTTGTTTTTAGTCCATACTCAAAACTTTGATGGTTTTTAGTCCTTGTAGTTTTGAAACTCTGACTATTAGTCCTTAAAATTGGACGGTGTTAAGTTTTAGTGGATGTGGCAAACGGCGATGCCACGTGAAATATCAGCTGCTCTCTTCAGTCTCTGCCACGTTGAATGTTTAAGTGTTGAACTGAGATTAAGCATGTTAATTACGTTCTTAATTGAAATCAGATTTAAGGTTCATAATTTGTCAAAGTAAATTTTTCAATTGGGGGAAAAGTAGTTTTACTCGAAGGATTGTACTCGTGAGAGATTCAAACAAACCGCATTAGGCTTGGAACAACCAACGACGGGGTTGATCATGGAGGTCGAGAACGGCGACGACAACGACGCCGTTCTGGTTCCGCCCCCTAACTTCGCCATGGTCGAGGACTGCATTTTCCGATCCAGCTTTCCTACCTCCTCCAATTTCCCCTTTCTCCAAACCCTAAACCTTTGTTCCATCGTGTTTGTGACACCCGGGCACGGAGACGAGGGCGGGGAGTGACGCCGGTGCAAGAAGCATGGTGCAGGGGGCACAGACAAGGAGCGGCTCCTGGCAGCTTCGGGTGGAAGGGGTACATGGATGAATCGAACATACACCGGAATGAGAGGGATTTGGAGACTGTATAGGTATGGGACTATACAGTTGAAGGATAGCTTAAAGGAATTGATTTGACTACTCATATCACCAAAATGCATTTGCTTTTTGGTAGCCTGACTCATAAGAACTCCATGGTTAAGCGTGCTTAGCCTGGAGCAATTAGCCTGGAGCAATTCTGGGATGGGTGACCTTCTGGGAAGTTTTCCCGGAAAGTGTGCGAGTGAGGACAAAGCACACTGGAAAGCCTGGTGGTGGTCTGTGGGGGCAGTCAACGGTCCCTGTGAGTTGCCGGGACGTTACAGTGTTCGTCTCTCCTTTCCTTCAATTTTCATTTTTCAAGATTCTTTCACGCTTGAATTCATTTTTTCCCCTTCCGCTCCCCTCAAATAAAGAATTAAATTAAAGAATTCTGTAATGTGTCTCATATTTTGATTTTTCCGCAGATTTTGTTGTGTTTTTTAATGTTTAAGCGTGAAACTTAAATACGAGGTTGCGAATTGGTGCAAATACCTGTGCCTCGAGCCTTATCCTGAGGAAAATCTAGAGTTCCTTCGGTCGCAGAATATTCGTCTCTTTCAATTTGCAATTGAAGGGAAAACGGTAATTTTTCTTTTCTCCTGTATTGCTACTATAATTATTATTCTTCTTGTTCATATATTACGAGTGAAAGGTTTCAAGTACAATGCTTGGAGTACAATGCTTCGAGTAAAATATTTTTCCCCCCAATTGAAAATTTTACTTTGACAAATTATGAACCCTAAATTTGATTTCAATCAAGAACGTAATTAACATACTTAATCTCAGTTCAACACTTAAACATCCAACATGGTAGAGAGTGAAGAGAGCAACTGATATTTCACGTGGCATCGCCGTTTGCCACATCCACTAAAACTTAACATCGTCCAATTTTAAGGACTAATAGTCAGAGTTTCAAAACTATAAGGACTAAAAACCATCAAAGTTTTGACTAGGGACTAAAAACAAAATTGTGTGATACTTAAGGGACGAAAAACATATTTAACCGTGATAAGTTAAAACATAATATAATGTTAAAAATTATAAATATTAAATATAAAAAAAACACACATATATATATAAATATTTTTCTAGAAATTTAGAACAAAATTTTACCATTTATTAAGTAATTTGAAGAAAAAAATATTGAACCGTGAAAATAAGATTGAATCAAACTTATTTAAGGGAAAATGTAAATAAATATCACAAGTTTAAATATGAGTCATGTGAATGCTCTATTAATATGGAGAGAGAAAGAGAAAAATTGTTCAATACAATGAGGAGAGGTAAGATATTTTTGGAATAAAAAAAAATAACGGAAAGATATAGAATATTTTTGAAATAAAAGAAAACAGTGAAAAATTGCAGAAGGAACTTGGGGTGGTGCCCAAATCCAATTGAGTCAAATTTTCATTATAAAGGATTAAATTTTCGAAAACCGAGTATGAAAAAACCCAAGTAAATAAAAACTCTTAAGGGTTTAACCTTGAATCTTCTTCTTATTGAAAATAAAAGATGAAATAAGTGGTATGAGGGAAAAAGTATTTTAAAGAAAAGAATGGAGGGACAGGATTGTTTACCTGCAACCTGGATAGTAGGTAATGGATGGGCGTTGGAGAGGTTCTGCAAGAGGCGATTGATAAGCAGGAAGACAAAGAAGCGAATGGTTGGAGAGGAGTGAGCGATGAAGCATGGTTGGATGGAAATGGGAGAAGGAGAAGAAGATATTGAAGCAGCGATAGAAGAAGAAGCTGAAGAAACAGAAACGTATTGAAGGAGATGGTGTTCAGTTTTCTTCATTTATCTCATCTCCCTCTTCTTTCGTTCAAACGACGCCGTTTTTGTTTTGATAGTACCAACATCGTATCCTAATCACCCTCAATTTTTTCACCCCCTCTCAGATATTTTTCATGTTTTCTTACAATTATTACGTTTAGTTATGCTTTTTATATCAAATTTGGAATTGCTCCGTTTTAAAAAAAAAAGTTTTGGTCATTTTAATTTAAAAAGTGCGTTTAGAGATTAAATATTAAAAACAGTTTTACAAAAAACATTTAAAATATTCAAATTTAGTGTTCAAGATTAAAAGTGTATTTTTTTAAGATTTGAGATATTAAAATATTTTTAATTTAAAAATTGAAATCAAATTCGTTATAATAAACTTGTGAGACTAAAATATAATAAAACAGTTAGATGATCTGTATGCAGTAATATATTAATAGATCTAAATATGTAAGATATTTACCATATAAAGTAGTCTACTTAAGCAATTTGCTGTTTGGTTTCAACAATTTAAGAAAACTAATTTGTACTTATTTTGAGTTTTATCTCTCTTATCTCGTTCTATAAATGTTAAGAGAGTGGTTGTCGAACAAAACTGATTTAAATGTTTATAAGGTAAGAGTTGAATAGATAAATTTCAACTCTCTTTCTCTTTTTGTAAAGCACATTTCTGACGGCGGAGAAATCAAAGAAGGCTGCTCTATCGGGTAAGAAGTATATTCGGACACATTTTATAAAAGATGGTTTCATCTTACCCTATTTTACTCTAAAATTTCAATTTTATTATTGTACCGTATGGTCCCCAGTGTACCGTACGGTCTCTCACACATTCAAAATCGAACGATTTCCTGAGTTCAATCTTCCTAAAGGTCGTATATTATATGTTTTTCCGATCTCGTGAACCGAACTGTTCTATCCAGACTGATCACACATATCGGCCGACCGGCCATATGATCAGATTACAAACGATAATAACTCATTATAATCCTTAATGAAGATTACGGCGTGATTGGGCCGTCATTAGGTCCGCAAAAGGTAAAAGTCCATTACAACCAGTATAAATAAGAGTCTCAGGTATGATTTTTGGGCAGACTGCACACGGTGCACAATACACATGCATTATTAACATCTTTTATAATCGTTCAGTCATTTTACTGACTTGAGCATCGGAGCACCTTTAACAGGTACGTCCCCCACCTAGCTTGGAGGAGGGAGAGCAAGATACGTCCGACCAGTCTTCAACGTTCGTCCAGCTCCCAATGGTCGCCCGCTTGGAGTAAAGCTCGCCCCATCTTCATCCTACCACGCGTTGAATAGTGTTCGTCGTCCGTTCTCTAGTATCCCCTATGTCTTCAATACAATTAGGAGTGTTTTAGTAGGGTCACACCAAACCCGAAACAATTATCTTTTATTAAAAATTAATCAACGTTCAAAGATAAGTTAAAAGTTTTATAAATTATGAAAATCGTTTAAGATTTTAATTAATTTTGGAAAGTTGATAAAGTCTTAACTAGCTTTTGAAATATCACTTCAAATTTCTTTTAACTGAATTTTAGAAGTTAATTAAAAAAATATTAAGACTCGTTATTTTTATAAATTTTTTATTTTAATTTAATTTTTTTATACTAGTAATAATATTAATAATAATTAATTTTATTATAATAATAATAATATTATTATTATCATTACTATTATTATAATAGTTTGTTAAGAAAATTCTTTAACTTTGATTAAAAATAATTTTCTTAATTTTTTTTTTATTTTAGTTTATTTCTTTGTTTTATATAATAATAATATTATTATTTTAATATATTGCAAAATGTTAACCGGATTTTCACATATTTTTAAAATTTAATAAATATTTATTTAATTTAATATTTTTTATAATTTAATATACATTAATATTTTAATTTTTAAAAGATTATTTTTAAATAAAAACAAATAAAACATGTTTAAAAAATTTGAAACAAAAAAGTTTAAAAAATATTTTAAACTTATTTGAAATACCTGTTAACATATATTTCTTGTGCATTAAATCATTTAACGATTGTAAATAATTTATGTTAATGTATAAACTATTTGATAAAAATATCAAAGTATTATTTCGTAAACATTATTGTCAAATTGAGTTATAGATTTTATTAAGTGTTGTTGCATAAATAATTTAGACGAAACCATAAAATACTTATTACTTTGTTATTACAATTGGTGTACTTGTTATGCGGATAGCTGATCGTTTAACCTTAACAAACAAAAAAAAGGAAATTTAGAAGTTAAATTTGCTAAAAAAATATTAAAAGATAAAAAATACACATCATCACTAATAATGATATATAGTTATGTAAGTTTATGCTTAATCATTTAGAAAATGAATTTAAGCATATTCTGAAAGACAATCAAGCAGGGCATTGGTTGTTAAATTTTAAGGTGAAGCCGATATGTTTTTCATTAATTTAGTTTTTCCTCCATTTTTTTTGAGCAAGTATGATTATTACAGCATGAAAGATAACAAGTAAGATGAAGAAGATGTCTCAGGTAAACTAATTCATATCTGATTCATGTCTCTGAGAAGGACATAAAATCAAGGAATGAACCAATAACTAAGGCGGTCTCAACATTTTCAAGTTGAGGAAATCAATTCTGCATCACTAGCATAAGAAGTTAAAAAAATTTCTTGATCACCGTCCCTTTCCTTCACCTCAAGAATCTTCTCTACAGCTTCCTTTAAATCCCACCTCTTATCCACATCCGCCTCACAACAATTCAAAGCAATCTTCAAAAGCTTCTCCATCTCTCCTTCACTGTTCTTAGTTGTCCCCATTTCTTGATCGAACACAGCATTGGTCCACTCTTCTGGCACCACTGAATCCACCCAACTTGCCAAACTCACCTCACTCCCTTTACCCTTTTGCAAAAAGTTTGCTGGGAACTTCCCAGTTAAGATCTCCAGAATCAGTATTCCAAGACACCACACATCAGTCTTCTTTGTGATCCTTCCTTGTTGCAAATACTCAGGAGACTTGTATATCACCATGATGTCCTGAGCCAATTCCTGGTTTATCATTGGAACTAGGCCATAGTCTGTCAGAAGAGGCTCAAAAGATTCGCTCAACAGAACATTAGAAGACTTCAGATTTCCATGTGGGGCAATTAGGCTTGGCATGTCCCTGTATAGATATTCAAGACCTTTTGCTATGCCTTTCACAATCTTCAACCGGATTGGCCACTCAAGGCTTGGTTCTCCCAGGGATTGGTGCCCTGAAACAAGAAACCATTTATGTATCTAAGAATATGTACCCTTCCTAAAATTCTAAGTCTATCTATCAACTTCTTGACTTCAATGAAGAGAGAGCCAATTTACGAATGGTGAAGTGCTAATGAGTTTCAATTCATGAACAAAAAAGGGTGAAAAAAATTGATAATACATACCATGAAGGCGAACAGCGAGACTTCCATTGCGAACATAGTCTGTGACCACGAGCTTCTCTTCCCTTCTGTAATAATAAGCCACTGGAGGAAGCAAATTAGGATGACTCAACCTCCCTAGCCTTCTCATGTGATCTTGGAACTCTTCCTTCCCCACATTGTTCATCTGCTTGAACCTCTTCACCACGATTGTTGGCCCATTCACCAAAGCAGCCTTGTATGAAGAGCTGAAGCAGCCACTTCCCAAAATCTCCGCAGAAGCTCTCAGCAACTCTTGCAGGTCAAACATTTCTCTGTCATCTCTCAGAAAAGAGAGTCTCAAGTGTTCAGCTTTTCTGGTGTCTGTGGAGCTCATTGACCCTGCGGACCTGCGGCTCTCATCACCCACGTCCCTCAAACGCCCTTTGCCGATGCTGCTGGGTGGATTCCCCAATTTCGCTGCACACGCTCCGTTCTGTTTTTTGTGAATCATGAGCACTACTATTCCAATCACAAGCACCGCCAGGCAAACAACCACCACTGCTCCAACGACGCTAGCAGTGGAGGGCTTCGAGGTGCATGACTCTAATGGGGCTCCACATAACCTTTCATTACCTGCTCATTTCATGTACTAGTTTAGATTGAATGATACTATATCACTTCAAACATTAGGCATGCAACTTTTGACTTTGTTTTGTTTTCTGTTACATCTCGTTTATATTATACGTTTTTATTCCTCATCTCTTCGGTATCAACCGACTAAATTTGAGTGTCTAGTAATCAATTTCCAGAGTTCGACAGTCATCAATTTCCTCATTTTTATGGTGAGTTTATAGAATATAAAATTGAGTTAAAGTTTAAAATTCACTTGTTCCTATGTTTTTGTGCATGTTATACGTATGTTGTAATAATCGAATAGGGAGAGATTGGAATTTGTGGTGACTCACCAGCAAAGGAAGAAGCCGGCATTCTATTAATGGTGGAAGGAATCTGACCCTGCAACTGATTATTAGCAACATTAAACAATCTCAATCTGTTGAGGGGATGAAAACGGGGAATGGCACCAGTGAACTCATTCCCGTCCAACCTGAGCTCTATGAGTCTCGGCAACACCGTGAGCGAAGTTGGAACGTAACCGGAGAACTGGTTGTTGGACAGATAAACTTTCTTCAACCACTTCAACCCCTCGAAGGCTCTATAAGGAATCTCCCCAGAAAACTTGTTATTGGAAAGGTAAATAGACTTGAGACCAACCAAGTTGTGAATTTCTGGCCATGGACCCTCCAAACTATTGTTCATGAAACTCAAGGTTCTTAGGTAAGGCAAGGCCTTTAAAGAATCGATGTCAATGAGGCCTTGGAGCCCCATGTTCTCAAGCTTCACGCCCCACACTTTTCCTTCGTAGCAAAGAATGCCACGCCAGTTGGCATGGCCATCGGTGCAAGGAGGAGTGGTAGAGTTCCAGGAGTCCAAGGAGGAACCGTAGTTTTCTAAGCTTTCTTTCATTTTGAGGAGCAATTCTAAGTCAGAAGCGGCATAAGAGAGAGGAAAGAAGGATGCTAATTCAAAAACGATGAAGATGATACAGCAATGCCTACCACTTAGTGCCATAGTGAATGGTAGGCACTAGGGGCGGCGTGCGCGCCCTGAAGAGGGGCTGACCCAGAACGGAGGAGAAATTAGGAGGTAGTGACGAGGGTGCAGAAGAAGAGGAAGAAGAAGAATGAAGGGTTGGAGGGTGGAAAAGTTTTGATGGCATTGGAAGAATGTGGAGAAAGAGAGAAGAAAAGGAAGAGCCAAGAATAGGAGATGGTGAGAGAAACAAGTTAGGTTGCATGCATGCAGAGAGATGTTGACCAAGTCTCTTTTTCTTTTTTCTTGGTCTCACCACATTGTCTTTGCATTCAACGCGAGAAGGACCCGGACAGCCTTCAAATTCATCCCTATTTTTACACCCTCTTTTTCTCTCTCTTACCATGACTCTTCCTTGACCAAACATAACAACACTCCCACTACCTAACTTTCTCAACCCTTCCATGCCTATCTCGGTCTAACATAATGTCAAACACATGTTATGCATATGATATATTCAATACTTCATGTAACAATTATTATACCCCCCTTTCTATATCTCTCTCTCAAACCTCTCAACAACACAGTTATCATTTTTTTGTATTATAATGTAAGCTTCATCGTGTGTCTCTGTGTGTATACATATATTTGCAGTAACTTAACATATCCAATTTGAATACTCGCGAGTTAATTAGCCTCTGAGACATAGTCAACTTCCACACCAAAACCAGAACCAAATATAATAGGCATTTCCTCATTTTTTTATGTTTAAATAATTGGACTGAAAACTAAAGAGAGCGGTCATTGCTAGAATGGTTTGTTATACCTCATTAATTACTAATCAACTATGTTAACTTTTAAATTAAAAAACAAAATTAAAAAAACATGTTAATAGGCTTTGGAAATTTATTATTAATAATATTATTGTTCTTTTTAGTATAAAAACAAATAATTAAACTAAAATAAAATAAAAATTAAAAAGAAAATCTTAAGCCATTTTTGAAAAAGAATTTTATTAATATTTTTTAAAGTCAGTTAAATTTTTTTAATTTACTATTTCATTTTTTAATAATTATAATAATAATAATATTATTATTATAATAAAAAATAATAATAATTATTATTATATATAAAAAACGAAAAAATAAATTAAAATAAAAAAATTTTAAAAAAAAGAAATCGACTTTTAAAAGGTTGTTAAGGAATTTTCTTAATCGATTATTAATATTTTCGAAAGTTGGTTAAAGAATTTTTTTAATCATTTTTTGAAAATCAATTAAAAAAGTTTCTCAACTGGTTTTTGAAAACCGATTCAAAATTCGTTGATTAAAGTTTAATAATTTTTTAAATTCGTATTAATAAAAAGAATAAAATTGAAATTTTGAAAGTGTAAAAAGAAAGTAAAAAGACGTAGGGAGGGAGGAACACTCTTTATAAAAGAAAACTCAGTTCGTTGCTATTTTCAAGAACCATATTAATATTTTAATAATATATCTTCTTGAATCACATTAATATATATTATATTTTTAAATTACACTTATAATTAGTGTTGTCAAAATGTATCACCCGCTAATCCATCACAGCTGACCATTTAGTAAGCAATCCAATACTCATTTATTATTGAGTCAAAAAAATTTGAACCTAACCTGCCCCACCACAAGTTAGTGGGTTAAACTTGACTCGTTGATTCAATTAATTACAAGTTTTTTTTAAATCTAAAAAAAATTACAATTTTTTTTAATTCAAATTTAAATAATTTCACTCTAAAATGATGTTAAACTTCAAAGACAATTCAAAATAAAAACATTAATATACAATTTAGATGTAATGCAAGAGCAAATCCAAAAAGCAAATAAATAAATTTATTGATAATTTTTGTGACACTTATCCATTTATAATATTAGAGTCTTTCAATTGATAAATTTATAATATTTTGTTATCTTGAAACATCTTTTCTTTATTTTCATTTACAATACAATAAAAAATGTTAACTAATAATATAAAAACATAAAACAATAAATAATTAAATTAAACTAAGTAGTTTTGTGAGTCAATACCGCTCACTATGGGTTCAACCCGAGTGAGCTGGGTTTTAAATAAGTCGGTTTCTAAGTAGAGTTAAAAATTGACCCGTATAATTTATTTATTTTTCAAATCCATCCTAACTCTTGAACCTGTGGTGGACCGAGTTAACTTACGAGTTCTAACCTATTTTAACAACACTTAATTATAAACATCTCATCTCGTGCGTGTGATCATTCTTAGAACCGCTACATGAAGAAGCCTATAGCCTTTTCTACTAAGATTAAATTCTCATTTTAAATAATAATTTAAATTTAGGATAAGAAAATACACAATTGAAAAAAGAAATGACAAATTAGACTTGTCGCATATTAGTGTGTTAAGGTTGTTTAATACTAATTCAACCTTGTATTAAAATTAAATTCATAAGTCTTAACCTTAAACTTTTTTAAATGAAAAAAATATTTTTATAATGAGTTAATTATAAATGTAATCTATTTTTGCATATTGTTTTATTACAATGATTTTTAACTAATTGATAGTGTAAACATATTCACTATACAACCATGAGACTGTCGTGATTAGCTATGAGTCGATTATTAATTATTAAGTTAACACATATGAATAATGTTTAAAGAAGGAAAAGATAACTTAGTTGTTATAATAATACTCCTGAAGCTCTTGAGACCTAGATGTAGATATCGAGAGTACTGTAGTTTGCATTAGATCTATTAGATGTAAGTTTATTTTGATGGGTTCAATGTATCATGTGCTTTTAGTAAAGAAAGTAAAAGGCTTCCACTTTTATTTAAATCTATGCTTTAAATAATGATGTACCAATAGCTTTAACGGCAAGCAGTAAACCCTTGCAATATCTCACCACCTGCTTTTCGATACAAGAAAGTATAGTTTGTTAAGCTGCAAGTGTTCAAGAATGGAGTTACTTTTGTAAAGTCAAGCATTTTGGACAAGATCTTCGTCAGGAATAATTGAACTGCTTTCTTTCAAGAGACCATGCTGACAAAAAAGGGTAATCGCATCTTCACGAAAACTGAAACAAACAATTGTATGTCTTTACAAAGAAAGCTAAAATTTCAACATATAATCTATTTTTTAAAATTAGATATTTAATTAATAAAATATTTTTTAAGTTCTTAAATAAATTATTTGTTTATACTTATTTTTATGTAAATGTCTGAAACATTTTTATAGTTTTATTTTATTTTAATATTTTTTTTCATAATATCATGATATTATATCATATGAATTTGAGATATAATATATATATATATATATATATGTATATATATATATATATATATATATATATATATATATATATATATATATATTGGCACCCTTCAAATTTATATTATCATTCTACAATTATTTTTATTAATTTTTTATTACATAATTTGATTTATATTTTTATGAAATAATTTAATTTAATATTTTATTATTTTTAGAGTTGATAAGAGAAAATGTGAGTCGTTTTTTCTATCAATATTTATCATTACTGAACAATTAATCATATTATATGGAAAAATTTGTGTGTGTGTTGTGTGTGTATATATATATATATATATATATATATATATATATATATATATATATATATATATATATATATTACGTAGCAAACAAATTGTAAAATTATTTTATAAAAAGGATTAACACAAAATAGAATACCACAAATGTAGGGATGTAGTTTTAATTTAACTTGCATTGATTATTATAAATTATAATATTTATATTAAGTTTGATTCTTATATTTTAGTACAATATATAATTTGAAGTTTTATACCTTCATAACATGTTTAATTTACAAAAAATAATGCGAAAAAAAAAGCTGAATTGAGTAAACAACCCCTATCCCAGCTTTGAGACTATTCATATAAATTGACCTAATAACGGTCTTCTATGTTTTACAAATTTATTTTTTTTGTTTTTATTTTTTTTTGGTTTTAGTTTCAAATTAGTTTTGATTAAGACAATCTTTTTCAACCTTCTCAGGCCATTGTCATTTTATCATTACCTCTTTACATAGTTTTCTTAGATATTACCTCTTTCTTATTCTCTTCGGTTTTAAATTTTTAAGAATAAATTTTATGCTATAAAAATAGTTTTATACAATAATAAATCGTTCGTTTTAAATTTAAAATATAGTATATGTAAGAGTTGAGGAAAAGTAATTAATGTAAAATTGTTGGAGGTACTATCCAATTTCCATTATTGACATAATTGTCAAACTTTACTTACTTTTAACCAAATCAAACCGGTCAACGCGAAAGTTTTAGGATACTAATTATTGATCATTAAAATATAATATTGCATTGAAAAGTCAACATAAGAAAGTAAGTACGATGAAAAAGAAGTTAATAAAGATATACAACTATATACGAATTTGAAACAACGAGCACGATGCTTACTTTCCTTATGAAAGCTAACGTAGCAGAAAAACTTGGAAATTATGAAATGATTATTAGGACCCTAAAACCATATATTTATATATAGTCATGCGTCCTCGACCATAATTTTGTAACTCTATTACTTTACGCGTCTTTTACTCTTTCTTTGCAACCATGCACCATATATAAAGTTGATAAGACCAAACATTATTCGTTGCATAAATATTCACTGACTTCTCCTTTTATGCAAAGTACTTACGTGCAAAATTTCATTCATACGCATCTATACCATGATTAATTAAATTATTACATTTACTTCGTTAGTTACAAATTAACGATCAAAGCTTTGTCAATTTATTCAAATATATTCCTTGTTTGGTAAGAAAGAAATTTAGTGGGAAAGAAGAAAAAATACACTAATGTACGCTTCTCATTCAAGGTTTAGTACAGGAAATAAATAACCTAATTTTTTTTCTGACATACGAACATTTTAAGTATGATTAAAAAATATTCATAACCTTTTCAGAAGTTTATAGAAGTAGAATTTCTGAAACTAGTATGTTGTATAAGAATTCTCTGTCAAATACGTGTTTGCTGATTTATCTCAAGAAAACGTTTCATTCCGGTCAACTTCTAAATAAATATATGTCACAGTCTACTAGACATTGGAAACTTGTACAGAGAAAGCTTGGAAACGCTACAGTTTTTGATGGGTCATTTTATTAGAAATTTCTCGTGAATTTTAAATGCTTTAAATTAATTTATGGAATTAACAAGGTGTCACCTTCTCAAATTAGCAAACTTAGACACGTGTCAAATTAATTTATTGGATTAGACACATGACTCTTCAATCAAGTTACTTTTAATGGTTATTAAGAATAATAATTAGCTTAATGATAATAATAAAATAATAATAATAATTATTATAATTATTTGGGAAAGGAGATTGAAGAGCACTAAATTAGCCATTTTTTCAATATAAAACTAACTGAAATAGAAACGAGTTAAACTAAATTAGGACGATTCAGAAATCATAAGATTAAATGATAATATGACTAAATTAATAATGAGAATCATTGATAATTATAAGGAGGATTTCGTTTTATGAAATGATATAATATATTTAGAAATCTCAGCTTTTGAATATTATAATGAAGAATATTATTCCTACCAACATTTCAAAACGTATATGAAAAAAAAAGAAGCAAAATTTGGTTTCGTTAACAAGGAAAAAGGCTATGCAAGAGATCTCAAAAAGGCAGTTGTTTCCTACAGTACTTCCACTAAATTCTTCATTATTAAAAAGATTTTAAAAATTTCTTTACTAAAAAATCTGTGTGGTAATAACCTAAGTAATAACACTTTCACGATATTGTCCTTCTACACTCAGCTAAGAATGAAAAAGTTTTACACCCCACATCTCATCGTCAGTCATCTCTTCAAAGTTAAAAAAAACAAACGTAAATTAAACCACAGATTCGTGAGTTAAAATATAGTATATTATCCCAAAAACGAACACTGCGTAAAGCAACTGATCATACTATTGGTTGCATATATTATTGAAGTATTATACGCTAGCTGAAGAAAAAAAGAAGAAAAGTTTGAAGAAATATAAAGATGACGTATATGAGATAGATAATGATACTTCGATAATATTTTTTTAACAATATTTTAAAATCAATATATATGTCATTTTCTTATTGATTTATGTAGTTTTTATAATTATTATTATTGATTGTAAAATAATTTTAAACCAATAACATGTAAACAATATCAAAATATTATAAAAAAAATATTATCAAAAATATCATTGTCCTAATCTATATATACCCATAGTTTGTAGATTTTTTAGAGGAAAACGATGAACTGACGCGTTTGGTGTTTCCAGGTTGCATTGTCAATGACTTGACTTGCATGTTTATGTTTGTGACCACATGTTTGTCTTACTCTTATAATATAGTGTGTACGAGGCAAAATAGTAAAATCATATATATAACTGAGTTGGTTCAACCAATCAAAACCAAATTATACTCTCTATATCAATTTATTTATTTATATTCAACTTTATTTTTAATAAACTAATTAGCAAGTAATCCGTAAATATGTATATGTGGAAAAGTTCAGTTGAATAAATTTAAAAAAGGATATAATTAATAAAAAATTAAATATAATAATAATTAACATGATTTTTGTTATTTATTAATTGTGATGTTTTGCTAAAATTTAACTTTATAGATATTTCGTTCTTAAACTTAAATTTTAAATTTATTAACAGTAAATTCTTTTGAATAATAATTTGATACCATTTGAAAAAATTGACAATAACTGTAATATGTATGGACAAAATTCATAATGTTTTACTTCCATAGTTAGAGTAATAGCTTAGATATAAAATTTTTATTTTTTCTTCTTAACTGTATTAAATTAAAATAATTAATTTTCTCTTTTATTTGATTTTTTTATCTTAACAACAGTAAAAAATATTTTTTATTATGATTTTTTATAATTGTTAAAATTCACTAAGTATAAAAATTGACGTAATGACATTATTGTGAATTAGAAAAACTTTACTATATTAATTGTACTGAAAATAAAAATATTAATGCAATTTAATTTATAAATTATAATTTTAATAGTCATATTTGATATTATATCATTTTATATTTACAGACGTCTAACACTTATTTAGTCTAATAACCTTATATAAAAAAAGTAGTGTACATATAAATCTTTACGATAAATTTGTGTTTAGATAGGCTTATATGATATGTAGTCTTTGGTAATCCATCTCATTTATATCATGCAATGATTTTACTATATATTTTTTAAAAAAATTAATATACAATTCAACCATCCATTGTATTCTTATATACTTGATTTATAAATATATATATATATATATATATATATATATATATATATATATATATATATATACATATCTCTTAAAATTTTCATAATTGATTTCATGATATATGAAATTTAAGATAACATAATTTATTAAAATGAAAATAAGTATTTTCATGGAATACTTAATTACTCTAATTCGAAAATAATTTTGAGAGAGCTCAAATTAAAATTTTCAACATAATATGCTAAATAAAAACATAAAAAAATTATTCTTATCTCTTATAATTCTAATAGTTATATTTGATATATTTAATATTTACATATTTACATATTTTTTAGTGACTATTAAACACCCTTGTTAAATGTAGAATATTTGTCTAATAAACTCATTCTTAGACAAACTATACGATATATATAGCTTTCAATGTTATAATGAATCTATCAATCACAGCTTCATTTAGTTTAGATGAGAATGTTGTGTTGGAAATCCATCCTTACTTAATTAAGGGATGTAATTGGAAATTAATAAAAGATTTATTGTAAAGTTTTAATAAATTGTGAGTTATTCTATTCTCTTATCCTCTTTAGGAAGATGAATATACTAAGTGGGAGCTAGCAATGAAAAATGAAGTTGTTAAAGACTTACATCACACGGTGCTTGGAGATAGAAAATATTCTACATCTTATTTGAAAAGAAGATGACTTTTATAAGCCTTTACATGGAACACTTGAAAACTAAATGAATACAAAATAGATCACACACAACTAAAAAATAGCTGATTGAGAGACTAGTTCAAAATGAGAAAATAATTAAAAAAATGCATAAATAAGCTAATAATCTCTCCATTAAGCTCTAGCTTACTGTAATGTCAACTATGTCAGGCATTTGTCAAAGCTTCTCAAACTGTTCAAGTTTCACAACTTTGGTCATTATATATGAGCCACTTGTTTATGAGTATTATATTTCAATTGAATCACGTGATCAAGTACCATATTTCTAAGAAAGTAAAACCTCACTGCAATGTATTTACTACCTCCATTAAAGACAAAATTTTTGGACAATTTAATAGTAGAATTGTTTTCACATAAATTTGTGGTTGTTTCATTTTTTTCAACTCCAAAATGTTCTAAAATTTTGTGAAGCCAAATGCATGGTGGGTTAAATGGGTTAGTGGATTAAATGGGTTGGTGAATTAAATGGGTTGGTGAATTAAATGGATTGGTGAATTAAATGGATTGGTACACAGACTAATTTAATTATAAGTTTTTCTTAAAATAAAAAAAAGTTACAATTTTCTAATTCAAATTTAAATAAATTTCATACTAAAATGATGTTAAACTCCAAGATAATTCAAAATAAAAAAAAATATCATACAATCCAAGCATAATCCAAAAATATATACAAAAGGTGAACAAATAAGTTTTTAATATTAATAATTTTTGTATCACTTGTCCATTTATTAGAGTTTTGAATAGATAAATTTATAATATTTTTTTCTCTTAAAACATCTTCTATATCACCATCTATAATATAATAAAAAATACTAACTAACAATATTGAAACACAAAATAATAAATAATTTAATTAAATTAGGTGGGTTGGTAACCCAACTCACCACGTCATTTTGACAGCACTATATTTTTGTAAGAACAAGGCAAATATTAACCCCTTCGAACCAACTAACGTAGATTTAGAACTTAAAACTATCCTTTTACGATAATCCATTGTGAGAACGAAGCCTTATTTTCTTCCCTTTACTTTCAACCACCACTTGCAAACAAAAAAAAATTGTATGAAACAGATATTAGGAGTGAATTGCATGAAGCCAATTCAAGTTTACATCAAGTTGAGGAACATCTATCTTCAGATTTGGAAGCATAGGTTTGAAAGCTTCCCATTGAAAAGCTGTCTCTTCATCGCATACCACCTCCTTTAAATTCTTAAGATTGATGATTGAGGATGGGAGTTCACACCTTTCACAACTTGTCATGTAGAGAATTCTTAGATTACATAGATTACCAAATTCCTCTGGTAAATTAGGAAGGTTTATGCAGTTTGAGATGTCCATATGCCGTAGATTTGAAAGCCTTCCAACAGAATTTGGTATCACTTGCAAATCGGTACATGAGCTTAGTCTCAAAAGTTTCAGATTCTCCAAGTTTCCAATTTCTTGAGGCAATGCAGAAAGCTTATGGCAGTTACTGATGCTGAGCATATTTAAGGAGGTGATATTACACAGTCCCTTAGGCAGTCCAACCATATCTTTGCTATACTCAATATTCAAGTCCTCTAGATTTGGAAAAGCGTCTGAAATTAGAATGTTACTGTTTTCGAAAGCCTCGCGTGTATCACACAAGTAGAGGGATAACTTTTTAAGATTCTTCAGTGAGACAAAGGAAGGAATCGAAATCCTCTCTAGTCTCAATCTTTTTAGGACTGATAATGTGCCAAGTAGTTCAAAATCGAACAATTCACACGGATGGAAACCATAATTCATGACTATCAGAACTTTTAGGTTGCTCATTTCTTTCAGGTACTTTGGAAAGGAGTACTGATTAGTTCGAATGTTTAAGATCAGAACCTCAGCTTGAGCTGGTCGTAGGTGCGACCAATATGAAGTCCAAGTTTCATCTGCAAAAGCAACTCATGGTGTCAGCAGTAAAACAGAAACAAATGATAGATCATAGTGACTTTCTCTTTAGCAACTTTACTTTCTAAATGTAATGTCTATACTTTAGTGAAAGGCATTACTAACCAGATGATATAGACAATGTTCCGGAAGGAATCTCTTGGGTTTTCTGTTCATCACACCATCTAAAATTATTTGACAATGTGCGGATCATAATGCCTTGCTGCTTCTCTCCAAGACACACTTCAGGTTTAGTTTCATTGATGCCAATCATCAGTCTTTTTCTCAGTTCAATTTGAGCCTTGTTGCTTTGATAAATTGCCAAGTCTCTTAGAATATCATGAAGGACAATGAAATGGTTGTTATAGTAATAACTGTCCGTGTCACTTAAATTTTTCCTGATCAATTAGCAGAACATAATTACATTATAAGAATCCATGCTCTCTATAAATTACATAATGCAAGTTTAATTTCTCAAGTTAACAAGGTAACTATGGAACAATTTATAAGGTATTAAATATTCCTCTCATGTGCTGTAGAGTATGTTAGGATGAAGCAGTGGAGAAGAAATATAAGAAGTCATTGTGCAGTACCTTGTTACAGTGACATTTGCTAAATTCATGGAATCCAATCTGTTGACTATGGCAATTGCTTTGAGGCCATAATTATCTAGTCCATACAACTCAACCCACATATCAACAAGAGCAGCAACAGGAATTCTTTGGTGTTCAGGAAATAAAGCTAAGTCCATGAAGCACTCTTTGATGATGGGATTATCTTCCAATACATCCAAGATCTTTTGGAGGGAACTAAGTAATTCAGTGTTGGAATCAAGTATACAATGACCTTCTGACAACTCCCCCACCATCTTTTGCCACAACTCAATAGACTGATGACTCAGTGATCTTCCAATCACTGTAATGGCAAGCGGTAAACCCTTGCAATGTCTCACAACCTGCATTTCCAGGGCAAGTAAATTTAGTTTCCTATGACTCCGGCACCCAAGCATTACATATTGCACTTTCTGGGTGTCAAAATATGTTATTTTTTGTTTCAAAAAAAATATAGTAATTTTAGCTTAACAAGTATGGATTACTTGTATAATGTCAGTGTTGAATTCGAGTGTGAAACAGAGAAACAAAAAACCCAGAAAAGAAAGAAGAGAAAACACAGAGAGAAATGATCTGAATATTTCGAGATTGAATCATTTAGAAAACAAAGACAGACTATAATGTATAGCCAATCCAAGCGACAAAAATAAAACTGAACGACCGTAAACACTAGAGGCCGAACATAGGCCGAGTACAACAAAGACCAAACAGTACAACTAAGAACAAAAAATCGAACGTACATAGTCGAATGCTCACAAGAGAACGGTTCGACCACAAAAACCAGAAAAAAGTCGAAAGAAAAAAGTCGAACAGTTATCAACAAGAAACCGAAAGAACAAAAGTAATAGAAAAATCTAACTAAGAGTCAGAAAGAAGGAAGAAGCACCTTTTGGACAAGATCTTCGTCAGGAATATTTGAACTTGCTCTTTTCAAGAAAGCATGGTGTCGGAAAAGGGTTATTGCATCTTCAGGAACAAGAGGTTTTAAGACGAGTGAAGTTCCAAATGTAGGAAATGCAATCCTTGAAGTCACCAAAATTTTATAATCTGATATCTGAAATTTAAGTTTCTCAACAACGGCTTCTGAGCAAGACCAAACATCATCCAGGACTAACAACATTGGATTTGCATTAATTTTCCTCAGCAAAAGTACCAATTGATCAATTGCATCTCCATCGCTTTGAAGCTCTGGCACTTGATATCCAAAGCGTTCCAATAATCTTTCTACAATAATTTTCAGCTGGGGCGCTTTTGAGAAGGTGACAAATAAAATATTTTCCTTGAATTTACCTGGATAAAACCAAAGACTCATTTAAGAAGAAGTGTATAAGAAGAAGTTATTATGGTTGAATATATATTTGTTATAGTGGAGAATAAAAAATGAACCTACCTATGACTTGTTCATCCCAACAGAGCATTGTGGCCAGAGTGGTTTTCCCCGATCCTCCCAAACCGGTCAACACAATTACGGACGCACCTTCACTCAGAACATTCAGTTTCAACTTCTTCAATGGTACATCCAAACCAACACTAAATTCTGGCTTTTCAGGAATTCCAAATGGACGCTTCATTTGTTGTGCTGTCTCTTCCATGAACAAACCAACTTTTCGAGTCCTTTCTATAAACAAGGATCAAGTAGTGAGAATTAAGGAGAGAAACTCAACTTTGCCGCATAAGTTTTTTTTTTTTTCATTATAATAAGAGAAAACATTGTATTCCAAACCCATGCCACGGGAAAGGCATAGTTTTTTCGTGTTAGCTTATTCCATTCATTTGCTAAAAGTATGTTGTATATTATTAACAAGAGAGCTGGTTAGGAAGAACTGGAAAACTCAATATTTGAACCCTATATGAAAAAAACTTATAGTAGTAATAAAATGCGACAGTAAACGATACCTTAATTGAAATATGCTTTCTATGAATATGTTTTTCTGTTTGTCAACGGGGGCTGCAAACCTACGAGGATAGTCAAATTTTGGAATGTTTTGTGAAAGAAGTTCTTGTGTATGGTGAACTGCAGTTGAAAGGTTGGTTTGAATCGTAAGGCAGACATATTTATAGCGTGCATGTCGTGTTCGTTCAATTGTCTTGATCTAACACGTAGTTGCGTGTTTTACTTTTTCTTTGCCTCCACGATAAAGATGAAATATAGTAATAAGAAAAGACGAAAGACCTTTCATTTTAAGCAAATGCAAAAACTTTAATTATTTTACGTGTATTTTTTAATATCATGGCTTTAAAAACTTGTTCAAATGCATTTCTTGTTTTACAAGAATGAAATTCATAGTATAATATTACTTTGCTTTAGCTTAGTCATGAAAAAGAGGTAAATATTGACAAGATAGGTTTCTCATTTAAGGTTTAATTACTGATTGAAATGAAATAACCTCCGTTGGTCTCAGAATTTGTTTCGGTAACTACGTCGTGATTTGGTGGTAATTTATTCCAACCGAGTGAACGTGTTTGTGCCCTATTCATCGTAGTTTCTTTCTCTCTCAATATTTGACGGTTGACCACTGATTCAAACAAAAATGTTATGGGTCGAAGTACGTCGATTCGCCGCGATTATTTAAAAGAATCACTTTTTAATTTAATAATTAAAAATTACACCAAAAATAATATAGGAAATGAGAAGTATTTTTTATATTTGTTTTAATCATTTTGTACGTTTTTATCCAGAATCGTCTCAAATAGGTTTTCGTATTTTTTTATCTCAATTAGGTCCTATTTCTGTAAAATTGAGTTAATTGAAATCTTACCGTTAATTTCAGTGGACGGCGTAAAATTTATTGAGTCATGGCATGCTGACCAAGCAAATTTTAATGATATGGCACACTGAGATCGCATTAGATAGAATTTAATTATGCATTAGGTGAAATTTAAAACATTGTCTTCTTCCTTGGGTGTCCTCTTCCTATTAAGGTTTTCGAAGTTGCAATGATTTCACACAGATCATTCAAAAGTATTTTATCTTTTCTGTATTTCTCTTAGCCATCAAATACCGCAAAGACTGAGATTAGTCAATCAGCTACCACAATCAGTGCCTCAATTTCGTTCATCCAATACTATTTTTGAAAACAATAAGCAAAAATGGCCTAAATGTTTAAACTTTTAAATTAATACAACTTAAGGGGTTAATACATTCCAGAATCTTCAAATCTTAACCAGTAAATCATCATTGTTGGGTAATCCGGTTACCTTGGAAAGTCCATCCCAAAGAATTGAGAAGCTTAACCAGATAGAGAAAACTAGAATTAAAATATCCCCAAACTAAAAAGAATACACCTTTTAGGATCATCGTTGCGAACGCTGAGTCGAATATTTTAGTAGCCGAGAAGGAAGGCGTGGTTGCAGAATTGCTGAAGTCGGCGGCGCCTTAGTCGAGATCGCGCTGGCGAGCTTGATCGCGATTTCGGCATCGAAGCGGAACAAACTGAAGCTGGTGAATCTCAGTGCGATGAGGGCATTGTCGAGGCTGTTAGCGGAGGCGGAGCTGGGAGCAGCGATGATGGAGAAGGTGCTGAAGTTGGTGGAGGCGGTGTCTTCGACGAGGGAGATGTAGAAGGAGACATGCGAGGACACGACGTGCGTGACAACAGTGTTGAGGAAGGTTCTGAAGTTGTGTGGCGACGGAGCATGTTGTTAGAATAAATTAGGTTTAATTAGGTTCTGAAGGTTTAATTATTTAAAACTTGAAATAAAATAAATTTCACCTAAGGCGACCACGTGCCACGTCATTAACAAAATTTAAACTGAAAATAGGTGAGATTTAGACTCAATTCCTGAGTTCATAACTTTAAGTCGACTTTTGGATGTTTAATATCCATCTTTGAGTATCGGGTCTGAGTCTCAAACAACTGAGACATTTACAACCTTCCAACCTTTTTAGTCTTCCGTTTTTTAGACGAAAGGTTGTCATAACCCTTCTACCATCTTTTAGTATAGATTGAGCTTCGGATGATAACGGTACACCACCCCTCAATCTTGAATACTTTCTTGTCAAACTTTTTCACTTGTTTTATTTTAACTAATCCATTCGTCTTGTTAGTGCTTAAATTTGGTGTTATCTCTTTGCACGTAACCACTTAGTTTTCACTTTATTCTTCTTTAGGTAAATTTCTTCTTTTTTTGTTATATATGACATCCATCTCTAGCTGCCTAATAATTTGTGACATAATTTACTTTACCTGCAAAATAAATAACTTTTTGGTTTTGTTTCAGTTGACCAATAACAACTCCTAGTCGTGTTGAGTTTGCTTTAAATGGGTGTTTCTTCCCTAGTCGAGCTTGGGATTTCTTTTGCCTTGTGTTTTTAGATTGATATTTCATGACCCCTTAGTGACAAGAAAAACAAACAAATGACAAGTATATATAAATGACAAGTTTATAACTCGGGATCAACAACCTTCATGAGCCCTAAGTGTTGGGAAAATCTCACAATACACACACTCAAATATTTTCCTAAAATTGAGACTTATTAATCATTATAATTGAAGGGCTTTAAATAGCCATAACACTTACAATATTACGAGAAATAAAAATAAAATATCAACTATCTTAAAAATAAAATCTCCTTAATCTATAATAAAATAATATTGTACCTAGATAAATCGAAAATCATAACTACGTGTCCCTATTTTATCTCTATCAAATCAAACTAAATATTATTATACCCAAAAACTAATAAAATAAGATTTAAACAAAATTATTAATAAAAACCTAAAATTTAAGTTTATCCCAACACTAAGTGAATAACTTAGGTGTGAAAACTTACCTATCATATATCTCGTGATGTCTCAACAAAGAAAAATGGTAAAATCAAATATAAAGTAACTTTGAAAAGTCAAGAATAATGTAAGTAATCATCTAAGTGTTTTGACTCGTTATCACATCTCATTAAGGTATTTCAGTAATAAGAAAAGTAATTGAGTAATAAAAAGTAATTGAATAAGTTAAAACATCT
The DNA here is from genome assembly GCF_029865625.1 of Vigna umbellata. NCBI lineage: Eukaryota > Viridiplantae > Streptophyta > Magnoliopsida > Fabales > Fabaceae > Vigna > Vigna umbellata. The sequence continues at coordinate 89,505,327 of NC_142165.1, read as the reverse complement.
AAACTGCTAATATGTGAGCTCTCGATTATAAGATTTTCCATTGAATTGAATGTCAAGGCTTAGTTATCATCCGAGCATTGCAATTTTTCAGAGATAAAATGATATGATATAAAGTAATTGTCCCTTATTTGAGCCCTCAACATATGAAAAATTAAACATACTTAAAACAATATATGAAGCTCACATCTCATGTTGAATTCGAGGAAGTAAAATACAAATTGTTACGGCTCATATACAAGCCTCATTGCTCTGATTCGAGCTCTTAGTATATGAATATTAAACATACTTTAAACTTAGAACAATAATGTATGATGCTTGTGCAAAACGTATCTCGAATTAAACGCGATAAACACTTACAACAAAAACAATATATAAACGCCAATTTATTCTTAAAAAACTGAGTGTTCTTACCGAAAATAAAAAATAATAAGAATATCTCTTGATTCAAAGTTTATGACTACTTTTAGGCCAAAATTAATTCTATCTTTTGACCATAGAAATTAGTGTTTTATTTATAGATAAAATAGTTACAAATAATTTTTATTCTCCAAAAACATAAGAATAACCATAATAAAAATTACAAAAATAATAACTTCTTTAAATTAAAAAACAAAATAAAAATGATAAAAATAATAATTATCTATCAAATCTCTTATATAATAGTATTTATCAATAAAATTTAAATTAAAAAACAAGTTGATTTAAGTTCAATTTCTAAACCCATAGCTTTAATTCAGCTTTTGAACATTTAATGTTCATATTTGAGGATTGGATCAAGCCTCAAACAACAGGGACAATAATACGTATTTTTATAAAGGAAACGACATGCATATAATCAGTATAACGGATAATACTTATGATTCCTTATTTTATCATTCTTGCTTATCCAAGCTCCGTTTATGTTCCAGATGAGACCTCTATGCACTGAAGAAATAATTAATGCACTACTATGCTAATTCTTAAAAAATATTATTATTATTATTTTTAAGTTGTTGTTAGATTAAATGTATAAACTATTGGTCCAACTTGAGTCTACGGAAAAATGGTGTCCTAATTTCTTCTCCCATTCCTCTACTTTTTCTCTTTAATTCTCTTTGAATGCAAACGAATGACTTGTTTCCTTCAAAGGAAAAGTAAATTCCCGTCTTACACGCGTTGATTTGTCTGAAACATTTTCTCACAACTTATACAAAAAGTTGCTTTCTGTGTATTGGTTGACATATGAATTCCACATAGTAAACTTCAATATGACGATTCAATACAAAATGTTAAATCAATACTCTAAATTTTAATGGTAACATATTTGTGTTGCTTTAAACTATTTCTTACTCTATACAATTAAAACTTCAAAATAGAAAAAGTAAATATTTAGTTAATTAATTTTATTAAAAAATTAAAACAAATTTTTGTCAGATCCCATTAAAACACACTCAAAACCCCAAGTAGTGGAATCCATGTGCCAGGGAGAGAGTAAGCGTCCCAGTTAGTGGAAAACAGGTGGCTGCAGGAGAGTGACCGTTCGTTTTGGGTGACGATAATATTTAAGGCCAAATTTCAAATGACGGGTCACTTCTCTGCATGCCTTTCTTCTTCTCCAAACTGTTGAAACTCTTTTCTCCTCCTTCTCTCTAAAAGCTCCTCATTCTCTCTAAGAAAACCTTACTTTTTCTTCTTCCGATCACCTCTCAGGCACTGCTAGAACACTCTCGGCGTCAAGAGCTTCCGTTTAAACTGATCGGTTTGTGATTCTGAGCTGGTGAGTTTCTTCCTCTTTAGCACGTTCGTTTATTCTCGCATGCAAACCTCTATTCCTGGTCGCCTGAGCGAGTAGTATTATTCTGAACGTTTCTGATTTTCTGTGTGGTTCAGTATTCCTAAAACGTGGTCGTCGGACGTTAAGTCTTTGGTAGTAGGGAGCTCTAATTCTGCATAGTTGAGCGTTCGGTTACGTATAGAGGTAAGGGAAGCTTATATAATTTGATTTAGATTGTTGTGTTGAATGTTTGTATGCTTGCATGATACATTCTTTGATTATTTGATGAGTATGAAATATGATTGTACTGCTTGTTTGGATGTGTGGATGGATGTATGATATACACTGCGAACTGAGTTGGGATATAGTTTAATCTTCGAACCGTAGTGTTTAAGAGTCTTTCTGTAATATTATATAAGTAATAGATAAACTGTGACAAAGAGTTTGTATTCATCGTTCAGTTTTCATTGAGCGTCCGTTCATATTAAGTTCTTCTTCTAGAAGGATTTCGTTAATGAAGAGTGTGTTATAATAGTAGATATGTATATATGAGTGTTCAACCTAAGTGTAGTTCTTCTTTAGACTTCCTAAACAGTTTAGTTAATGTGTTGTATACTACTTAAGGTCGTAGACGTTATTGTTCTTATTCATTCAGAATAAGTGGTGGCTTAGTTGTATAGATTTATATTCATTCGTTTTATGTGAGTTTATTAGTGATCGGTCTTGGATGAAGCGTTCAGTCTCAGTAGCGCTCGTTCCTGATAAGCACTTGGTCTTAGACCAACGCTCGTTCAATATTGTTCGGTTTCTACAGGGCTCGGTCTTAAATCAAGCACTGGGTCTTGTTTTCTATAATATATATTATTACCGTGTTTAGAATAAGAGTCTTTATTCAAACTCGATAGCGTTCGTTACTCATAGTTTCTCATCAATATTAGTATCGTGCGTCAAACAGTGTTGGTCTTTAAAAGGTGTTTGGCCTAGAGTCTTAGTACACGACCTAGGTTTCGTGACATCCGTTTTGAACTCTTAGTGGTCTGTTTATTTAAGTTAATAAGTAACGCTCAGTCATGTTAGTTTCTAAGAAATGTTATTCCAGTCGAATTTATGAGATAATGAGAGAGTGTGATTGTATTTCAATCGAATGTATTAATGATTGATTTTAATGGAGTTTGAAATGTGATGTGAATGAAATAGCGTTATTATGAACGAGTATTCCAGGGAGGAATATCTCAAGAAGTGGTTATTGATTGGTAAAGTATGAATGTGGGCAAAGCTTAGCGGGCGTTCATCCTGATATTCCATGATTACTCGTTCTCATGTAGAGAGGAGTAAGTCATGTGTGGGAATGGCAGGAGGTCCTAGTCCATAAGGTTAACTTGGAGGGAACAGATCAACCTCGAGTGGCAACTGTTGAGGGTATCCGAGTTACTACATCACCCAGGTGCACGAACGTCGTAGCTACACAGGATTCATACAATCCGGACAGTCAGAGTCAAGTGGTCGTTATTTGCATGCATTGACGTATGAATGATAAATTGGGTGTTGTTGGTTTAATTATGAATGTTGTATGTTGTTATTGAATAAATTAAATTACATATAAGCTTACCCTGTTTATCATTTTTGTCTGTGTTGTGCGTCCTGTCGTTGTCCTATTGCAATGATCATCCGTGTGGATGTGAGCAGAAGGAGAAGAGTTGCTGTAAGAAGTATTGGAAGATGCAACGGAAGTGAAGGTCGAACCTTGAGAGCGTTCGGTCTAGTGTTGGCTTTATCTTTTGTAAAGACCGTACAATATTAGTGTATTTTGTTAAACATTCGGTCTAGTAGTAGCTGGCGTACTTTTTAAATCCCTTGTTATTATGTAAGGTCGTTTGGCCATAATCGTATCTCATTCTGTGTAGAACTGATTTGTAGTATTATTAATATGTGATGATTCTCGTATATGATTTTATACTGTATTTTTTGAATGTTACAATTTTAACTTCAAGTTATACTACACAAAAATTTATTTTTAAACACCATTATATATATCGTTATATAATAATATGTACGCTTTTATAACTAATTTTAATGATATTTTTACTTGAAAATATTTTATTCTTTATTAAATAAAAGTAATTTTCTTATGTTAAATGATTTAAAAGTCAACTTGATTGTCTTACAATATCAGATATTTTTCGCACAATCATTTTAAAATTATTCCTACAAAATTATATACTTTTAAATTCTTTTTAAAATCACCTTATTTTAGAGTAATAAAATTTCCGATAATACATAACATTTTTGTTTCCGTTAGTAGTTGTAATCATATTATGTACAAATTAATTAAAGTTAAAATATTTTAAAAAAATGTTATTAAATAAAGTAAAAGTAGTCAAAGTTTTCAATAAAAAGAAATTAAAGTCCAAAAACAATAAATTAATAATATTTTTTGTTGGAAACACCAAACCATGTATTTTTAACCATGACATAACATAAATCAAATCTCCTACCTCTTTCAAGTGCCATAGTATTTACAAGAAGGAGAAGTTATACTTTGACAACCATAGTTAATAATAAAATATTAAATTAAATTATTGAATAAAATAGTATTATGAAGGATAATGAAAAGAAAGTATAATTATAAAGAAACCAGCAATATATGCTACAAGAGCAAAACTAGAAGAAACTCATTGAGCAGGAAATGAAAGACTAGCACGTGACAGAAAGAGGCTTAGGAGCTAACTGAAGGAAGCCAGTTTAAGTTTACATCAACTTGAGACACCTCTATCAGTAGATTCGGAAGCATAGCTTTGAACCCTTCCCATGAAGTAGCTGTCTCTTCATCGCAACTCACTGTCTTCAAATTCACAAGATTCGCCACTGAGTATGGCAATTCACACCTTTCACAATTTATCATGCTCAGATTTCTCAGATTACACAATTTTCCAACGTCTTCTGGTAAATTTGAAAGGCTTATGCAGTTTGAGATGTCAAGATGCCTTAGATTTTGAAGCCTTCCAATACAATCTGGTAACGCTTCCAGATCGGTACAAGAACTGAGCCTTAGCAGTTCCAAATTTACCAACTGTCCAATCTCCTGAGGTAGTGCTAAGAGCTTGTGGCAATTAGTGACACTGAGTTTCTTCAGTGGGATAATATCACACAAACCACTTGGCAACACCACCATATCTTTGCAATAGTCAATGTTCAAATCCACTAGGTTTGGAAATGCATCTGAAGTTAGGAGGATGCCATTTTGAAAAGCTTGGCTCATGTATATGGATAGTTTTCTAAGGCTCTTCAGTGTGACAAATGATGAAAGAACACCAATCCTCTCTAATCTAATTCTTTTCAGGTTGGATAAAGAGCCAAGTAGCTCAATATTGGTCAGCTCAGATGGATGGGAATTGTAATTTGTGATTATCAGAGCTTTCAGTTTTCTCATTTTCTGCATGGATTCTGGAAAGGAGTACTGTTTAACTCGAAGATTCAAAATTAGAACCTTTGCTTGGGTTGGATGCATGTGTGACCAATATGAAGAAACATTTTCATCTGCAAAAGCAACTCATACGATCGATGTCAATTGAAGAAAAGAACTTTTGCAACTAAAATTCCAAAGGGATAACTAACCAATTGATATGGACAATGTGCGAGCAGTGATCTGTTGGGGTTTGTGTTTACAACAATATTTAAAACAATTTGATAATATGCGAGTCACAAAGCCTTGTTGCTTATCATCAAGCCCCCCTTCACTTTCATTTTCGTTTGTGCGAATGATCAGTCTTTTTCTCTCTTCAATTGGTTCCAGGGTGCTTTCATAAATTGCCAACTCTCTCAGAAGATCATGAAGGACGATGAAGTGGTTATTGTAGTAATAGTTGTCTGTGTCACTTGTATTCTTCCTGTTAAAATAGCAGAAATGAATTCTTAGATTACTTGCAATGTAATATTTGTCCTCAAAACAGAAGAAAACATTCATTTCACCGTGTTATTAAGACATTAGCAAGATTCATGGATTCTAATTTGTTGATAATGGCCATTGCTTCTATGCCGTCATTGTCTAGTCCATACAACTCTGCCCAGATGTCAATGAGAGCAGTAACAGGAATTCTTTGATCTTCAGGAAATAACCCTAGGTCCATGAAGCACTCTTTGATGACTGTATTATCTTCGAGTACATATAATATCTTAGGAAGGTAGGTTAACAATTCAGTGTTACAATCAAGTAATATGGAATTACCAAGTGACAATTCTAACACCATCTTTTGCCATAACTCATTTGGTCCATGACTCAGTGACCTACCAATCACTTTAATGGCAAGTGGTAAACCCATGCAACCTTTCACAATCTGCAACCAGTGCAAGTAAAGGTAAAATAACACTACAATGATATTTTTACTTTAAATAGATCAAACAAAATTATTACCATACAATAATTTAGTAAGTAATTTTATATCTTGAAAAGTTTAAAAAGTAAATTTCAAATAAAACACTAATAAAGTTATAAAAAAACGTCCTAAAATTTGTTTTTGACTGCATTATGCAGAAGAACATGAAGTATGATTAAGAAGAAGCACCTTGTGGATTGTATCTTCGTCTGGAATATTTAAACCGTTGCTGTCCAAGCGAGCACAGTGACCGAAAAAGGTCATTGCATCTTGATGAAGGAGTGGTTTTAAGACACATGGGGTGCCAAATCTTGGGAATGCAACCCTTGAAGTAACCAAAAGTTTATAATCTGATAAATGGAATTTAAATTTCTCCACCAGATCTTCTGAGTCAGGCCAAACATCATCCAGAATCATCAACGTTGGGCTTCCCTTCAATTTCCTTAGTAAAACTCCCAATTGATTAATTCCCTCTTCATCGTTTTGAAACTTAGGTACTTCATATCCAAGGTGTTCAAATAGTTTTTCCACCATGATCTTCAACTTAGGCGTTTTCGAAAAGGTCACAAAAAATATATTTTCCCTGAATTTACCTTGTGAAATCAAAATAACCCTGAGTTCAGAGCATTTCATATGTTTCCTTATTTATTCATATACGGATGGAGAGACAGAAAATCTTTTGATCCAGTCATTCATTTCAATTTATATTTTATCCATTAAGATCCAAAATAAATGAAACAAAATCGAGTCCGTTCCTCTTATAAAATAAAAATATAAAAGTTAAGGTATACTTTATAATAGACAATTTAAAATACACAATCTATCATAAATATAGTACCATGCTATTTATACAAAATATTGTATATTAAATTAAAAATATATATATATTAGCACTAAACAAAGACTTGACTACATACAGGTCAGGATATATATTGCTTCTTTAGTCAATAACTTGCATCTGAAAAAGGTTGATTTAAAGATACATATAAGCTGTCTTAATAAAAATCGATTGCATATTCAAGCCGTTAGTTGAAGTAGATTTGACCTAAAAACAATTAACAACAAACTTCTTGTAGCAGAAAACGAGTCAAGTATACTTAAATAAACGTGAGTTGTATCTACTTTTCACATAATTCCTTAAACTTTTATAGTACATATAGTAAAACTTATTTGATTAAAGTATTTATAGTTAGAATCCAAGTAAGTCTAACTTGATAAAAAATGAAAGAGTAGAATATTATATAAAAATAAAAAATTTATTAATTTATTATTTTAAAGGTTTTTTTAGAGAGTTTTGTTGATCTCTTATATAATTAGTTCAGTATTTATATCTCTCAAAATAAACATTTTCTTCGATAAACTCAAGAGTGGCCTGAGATAACCGTTCAAGTTTCTTTTTATAGTTTATTATATCTCATACTTTCTCTCCTTTTCACTCTCTTAATTGATTTATGAGATAGAGAAGCAAAAAAGAGATATGACTTACTCTTGATATGTTGATCCCAACAGAGCAAAGTAGCGAGAGTGGTTTTCCCAGATCCTCCAAAACCAGTGACCAGAATAATGGACTTTGGTCGATTGAGAAGGTCGATCTTCACCTTGGTCAATGGAGTATCCAACCCAACACAGAATTCTGGCTTTTCAGGAACACCAAAGGGACCCTTCATCCTTCCAAACCCAACTCCTTTTCTCCTCTCTTCCATCAATACTTAATAACCAACCGCCTTTCTAAGTGCTGCTGCCTGCATGTATGTAAAACCATTTAATTCATTTCCATTTTTTTAATCTCTTTTACTTTCACACGTTGGTTTTTATTTGTTATTTACTCATCTACTTTTTCAAATTCAAAAACAAATTCTTTTCATTTCTCGTAATAAATTATTCATATCAATCTTTAAACAACCCTTTTTACTCTTTTTCTCTTTACTGTTTATTTATATGTTATTTTTAATCTCTTTTAATTTGAATTCATCCAATAAACTTGTAAGGATTAAAAAATGTAAACATGATATATAAAAACTAAAGGACTAAATATGTAAATTAACTTTTTTGTACAAAAGTTTTATTAATGGATACACAAAATATTAGAAGTGGACTTTAACTCAACTCCATAAAATTAGTTTGTAAGGTTTGTACCCACTTATAAACTATGAATTGACCTTATCTCTAATCGATATGAGACTTCCAACACAAAAGATTCATACGATCATCTTATTTGAATGAGTGATACACTTTTACATTCATTTGACAGAGGGTACAAGGATAAAATTGTCAGAAAAGTATAAAGTTTTATATTTTTCTAAAAGAGAGTAAAAAGTAAATAAAGGTAATGTCAAATGAATGTAAAAAATTTAGGTGTGTCAAATAATTATTTTCCTATTTGAACAGAAAAACACTTTGTCTCCAATGTAAGTAAAAATATAAAAATAATAATCCATACTAATTAAGAAATTTGACATTTATTATTTGATTTGTATTAATCACATTTAAAAACCAATTTTTATACTTTTATTAAACTTGAATACAAATTAAGAAATTTAAAATTTTTGAAAGAATTCAATGAAAAATATTTTAGAAGTCTTTTCATTAAATAATGTGAAATTGATTTATATTTGATTATACTTAACAAAAACATACAAAAATATTTATTTTTTAAAAAGACACATTGATTAGAGAAAATTATATAGATCTTGATAAGCCATTTTGTTACCATTTTAGTGTTCCACGAGAAGGATACGGTGATCATTTTAAATCTTGTAAGTGATTGATTTAGGAACAAATTTATTAAATTTTAAGATATTAACTTGTTAACAATATGTTTTAAAGAAATAATATAAGAAAAATTTATATGTTTTAGAAGTTAGTTTATTATTACAAAATTTGTAAAATATAACTTAAGGTTGTAATGATATATGCGTAAGTGTTAATTATTATTCGTCAAAATTAAGTGTACTATAAAATAAGTTGCGTGTACGTCGGGATTATTTTAATTATTTAAAAAAAAAAACACAAGACCAGAAGATTAATACTATTGAACTGTGTGAGAAAGGGTAAAAATACAATAGTAAGAAAATTATTTCCAATAATTAAGATTATACTACATAAAATAGATTACATTTTAAAAAATCATATAAATAAAATGTGATGATCAGGATAAACATATTGTACCTGTCAAGTTATTATAATAGACTAATGCTTTAAACTTTTGAAATTTAAGTTAAAAATAGATTAAATCTAAATATTAGCATAAAAAAATAAGAAACGTGTAGAAAAGTACGGTGGAAAAGCACCATACACGAGTCACGACACTTAAGAAATTAGCAAATATGTTTACTAGTAAAATTGGAGTTTCAAAATTATAATACGAAAATAATGCTAATATTTTAATTTAATTTTCAATATATATATATATATATATATATATATATATATATATATATATATATATATATATATATATATATATATATATATATATATATATATATAATATACACACACACACACGGTTTTACTTGAAAACTGAATTTACTTGTGTTGAAATTGTTTTATTTAATAATATGTGTAGAAAACAAATAAGAGTTTCAAGTATATATAGGTGCATGATAGTTATGGTATTTTTGGCTACCCACTTACGTATAAGTTATGCATATACCTTTGGAATCGCGATTGATGAATTTGAATTCTTCTCTCCTCCTCCTCCTAAATCAGACGAACAATTGGATTTTGAAGGCTTATTTTATCAGGTTATTTCAAACAATGGAACTTTATAATGCTTAGAACAACACATTTATAATCAACATATACACAAGAATCAGCAATTTCTATACATTTTCCTCATTTTTATTTCATCATTTTCTTGCGTGGTTTCTACGTTTGGTCACCAATACCTATATAAAAGTGATTTTATTTTCTATGAAACTTCATTGGAAAATGTTCAAAGGTGTTATGTGGATAAAGATAAACAAGTATTAATTTTATTATTTAAATTATAATGGTATATATATATACCAGTTTAAGTTCAACTTTGGGATATAGAAGCTTTTCTTGTCTTCTCATCCAATACATGAGACTTTTTGCTGTTATTTTTAATGACAGTGTGGGATTGGGTTTACTCTGTCAAAGCTCCCAGAAGTGGCTAACTATATATTGCTAAGCAACTATTCTTTATATTTTGAGGGATTCGATTTGGAGCATGTTGCGTTCTCACTGTGTTTTTTTTTTTCAGCATAATGGATCTGAAATATGCAAGGGCATTCAATTTTCTTAAAATTTGTGTTGGAAGTCCCACATCGACTAGAGATAATGTTGGAAGTCCCACGTCGACTAGAGATAAGGCCAATTTATAATATATAAGTGAGGTGCAAACCTCACCCTACAAGCTGGTTTTGTGGGGTTGAGTTAGGCTTAAAACCCACTTTCTAATATGGTATCAGAGCCATGGTTAGTGCCTATCCTAACAAGTTCTAAGTGGGCATTCTATTCATGTCATTTATAATATTTTGTTTTTGTTTATTTTAAGAAAAGTTTATTAGGATTTAAACAATTTTTTTTATTGGATATACAAGTAATTATCTTTCGTATCAATTTTTTAGAGAAGTGGAAACTTAAATTAAATCCAAAATGAGAAAACCATTTCAAAATCCTTTCGCTCATAGAACAACACTTTCGTCCACCGAAAACACATACTAATTACTATAAAAGCTTAAGTATTTTTTTATTAAGTCGTACTTTATTTTTCGCTAAATTTAATTTTAGCTATACGTTCGTGTGAAGTGAATATTAGTATTGTTTCCAGTTGTCATACTAACTTGAGGGTAAGTGTGGACAATTACTAAATAAGAGACTAATTCTTTATAGAAAAGTTTGTTCGAGTTTCTTTTCTTATATCTATCGTATAGAAGTTATTGCTGAGAAATATCACAGTAATTTACGTCAAGACTTGGAAAATGTTCATAATACGTGAAAAGGAATCAATGCTTTATATATATATAATACAATATGAAACTTGCATGCATGCATGCATCCTAGCAGGAACGGGTTAAAGAAGGCAATTTGATTGTAAAAAAGGACTATGACTTATTAATATAATATGTATTAGATAGATATATAAAGTCAACACTTGCCAAAATGCTGCTTACTACGAATGAGAAAAAGTAAAGAGAAGAGTAAATGTTATGAACCATATATATATATAAAGTTATCTATTCTTATATATTAAAAGTGTGATCTTTCTTTTAATAATTATAATTATATATGTTATTAGTAACTCGCATTTTAAATTTAAGAGAAGTTGCAATAACTTTTTTAATAAAAGATTTAAGTCTTAAATATAAAAGCTGATTAATAGTTTGTATTCAAAATGGTGGTGTTGAGGAAAGGAGAAGACTATTGGAAGCTGACGTCATCTTACCATATGAAACCTGCGTCAGCTATGGAAGAAAACTGTATAAAGAAAATGGTGCTACGTATGTGACCTCCTCAAAACCAAAAAGTAAATGGCTTTTTTCTATTAACAACTCACTTTTTCTCAAAGAACTATTTAAGTTTTTTTTTTAGATAAAATATTATATTAGATGATAACAATAGATATAAATAAAATTTTAAAATAAAATAGCAATATATTTAATTATATAATAGTTGTATAAAATAATGATGAAGATGTCAACTTCAAAGAACTTTAATTTAATAAATATTTTGTAGAATTGCTTCAATTTAACTAACAACCCTGTTTCTTTTAATTTATTTGACCCAAAGGAGACCAATACAAGGAGTTTTATGTATGTCTGAAGGTCGTCCAATGACATTTATAATGATGACTTTATCAGCAGGCATGTTAAGGTGACTTTTATTTTCTGTTTTCGAGAATATTCTTATAATTAAAATGTGTTTTTAATGGATTTATATTTTCAGTACAACTTAACTTTAATTTCTATAAATTTAAATTAATAGCTTAAAAAAGATGTAACAATAATCCCTCCTCTTAAAGTGTGAGAATCCATTAAAACTCACTCAAAAACTTCAAGTAGTGCAAGTCAAGTGTCAAGGAGAGAGAGTCAGAATTTCGGATCGTGAAAAACAGTGACTGCAGGAGAATGGCCGGTCGTTTTTAGTGACGGTAGTAGTTAATGTCAAATTTCAAACTTTGTGCCACTTTCTGCATGCAACCCTTCTTCCCCAAATTCTGAAACTTCAATTTTCTCCTCCTTCTCTCTAAAAAGTTCTTACTTCTCTCTAAGAAATCTTACTGTTTTGTTCTTCCGATCTTCACTCAGGCACCGTTGAAGCTCTTCCGGCATCGAGAGCTTCCGTTTGAACCGTTCGATTTTTCATTCTGAGCTGGTAAGTTCATCCCTCTCTCAGCCGTGCGGTTTCCTGTAATGCAAACCAAGTTTCTGGTTGCATGGGTTTCTTATCACTTTCTGAATACATTTCTGGGTTGTTATTTGGGTAGTTTCTTGAAGCGTGAACTATAATCTCTTAAGAAATCTGGTGGAGAACCAGTATTCTGCCTCTGTGAGCATTCGGTCACGTTACGAGGTAAGGGAAGCTTATATAATTTGATTTTAATTCTTGTTTTGAATGGTTGCATGTTTGTTTAAGTATTGGATGAATATGAAGTATGAATGTATGATGATAAATGATGAGGAATGAATTGATATAAGGATGAATCGTATGTTTGTAGTTCTCTGTAAAAATTGATGTTCGTCATTGAAGGTCATCATTGACCGATCGGTTTCCTTGACCGTTCGGTCTGGACTGAATCTTTCATTTGGGAAGAAGCAGTTTAAGACTGATCAGTTTATCTTAGTAAACTTGTGAAAGAAGTGTTCAGAGTATGTTTAGTTTTCCCATTTTATATTTTTCAATCAGTGTAATCAAAGTATTCAATAACTTCTTAAAAGTTCTTAAATCTTATGTCCCACTTTTGTTAGAAACAACTTATATGTAATTAAATTCAGAGTATATTCCTTCATTTATAACTTATTAGTGCTTGGTCATAAACCGGGTTCTCTCTCAATAGTGCTCGGTCTTAAACCAAGCGTCCGGTCTCGTCTCAGTAATTTATCATTACCATTTTTAAAATAGCAGTGTTCGGCCAAACTCAATAGTGTTCGATTTCTACAGTGCTCAATCTCATACTAGCACTCGGCCCCTTTTATGTTAGTCTCATACTAACGACTAAGTATAAATAGCATTCGGTTTATTCAAAACATTCAGTCTGTTATTAGTATTCGGTGTTATAAAGTGTTCGGTCTCTATCAATGGTGTTCGGCCTAGAGTCTTAGTACTCGGCCTAGGCTTTGTGGCGTTCGGTTTGAACTCTCAGGGGTTAGTTTAATGTAATGGCTCATCTTGTAAATAGCATTTGGTCCTGTTATTTACTATGGAACGTTATTCCTTTCGGTTTCTTTCATAGCTCTGATGATAATTCTGTTGGTTCTAATTTGTTTGGGAGCTAAAGACCTCTCGGTCTCACTCCTAGTGTTCGGTCTCGTCTCTATGTTGAAGGCTATCGTTTAGTATTCAACTTCATATTGAATTTCTATTGCGATTGGTTTGGTTTGAGGTTTAAGAATACATTATGATGAATGTAATGGATAAAAACGAGTTTGATTATGTAAGAGTATTCCGGGGAGGAATATCTCATGAAATAGTATTGGAATGGTAAAGTATGAATGTGGACAAAGCTAAGTTGGCGTTCATCCTGATATTCAGTGATTACTCCTTCTCACGTAGAAGAGGGTAAGTCATGTGTGGGAATGGCAGGAGGTCCTAGTCAATAAGGTTAACTTGGACGGAACGGATTAACCTCGGGTGGCAGCTGTTGAGGGTATCCTAGTTACTACATCACCCGGGTGCACGAACGTCGTAGCTACACAGAATTCATATAATCCGGACGGTCTGAGTCAAATGTTGGTTTCTTACATGCTATAATGAATGCTTAATTTTGTACAATTGATCGGCATGAAACCTATGTGATATGAAAATGTTTGACATGAATTAAATTACATAAGCTTACCCTTTTTCCTGTCTTGTCTACTTCGTTGTTTCGTCTGTCTTTGTTCCTGTTGCAATGATCATCCGTGTGGATGTGAGTAGAAGGAGAAGAGCTGCTGGAAGAGGCACTGGAAGATACTTTGGTCGAAGTGGAAGTGAAGACCGAACAGTAGAACCATTCGGTCAGTCTTGGTCTTCTTTGTATTACCGTTCGGTCTAAGCTATTTTGTAAACTGTTTGGTTATTTACTGTAGCTTCTATTTTATTTATATTGTAGAACCGTTCGGTATAAGAGTATTTTGAATACCGTTCCGTCTTGGCCGTAGGATCGTAAGCTTGCAAATATTCACGGTGACTATGTAAGGCCGTTCGACCATAACCGTACCTCCCTTGTATGTGAAACTGATCTGTAATATTATGAATGTGATTATTCTATTATATGGTTCTACAATGTATTTTTGGGATGTTACATAAAGAGTGTTGGTAGTGAAGATAGACTTACGTTAGATCACAAAACACAAAAGTTTACCAATGTAGAGACTAAAGCTCACTGCATTCTTCGTAAATCATGAGATTAGTGCTAAAACATGGGGACATGCTACATTATCTACCACATAAGTTAATTCATTAGTTCCAAAACATGATAACAATAAATTTAATCATTATATTCAAAGGTTGGAATTCATTCTTCTTAAAGTTATTTATTTTCATATGTCAATTTATGATCATGATATGTGATTATTTTCTTTGTCATGTTTAATGTAACAAACATTCAAATTCATGAGTATGTGGGTATTATATCATGTATTGGGTAAAAACCATCATTCAAGTTAGAATTAGAGAAGATTGGATTGATGTAATAATATATATCTTTCACATATTACAAATCACATCAAACTTTAAAATTAATATCCATACAAAACGAAGTTGTGTTACTTTTCTAGCGGTTCAAGAATCAATCACCTATAATGGATGACACAATGAAGAATATACAGAAGTAGACAACTTATCTACTGGAACGGTAAAGTTAGGACTCACAATAACATTAATATTTTTCTTGAAAATTGTTTGGGCAAGTTTTTTATTATGAAAGTTTTAGTTTTGTTTTAATAGTTGTAGTTTTGATAACTTTAGTGTTAGTAGTTAGATTTTGTGTCAATAGCTTTAGTTTTGTTATAGCCGACATCAATTAACTTATGTTAATGTACTAACATATGTCAAATACGGTCTATTTTTAGTTAAAAGTGACACCAATTGAATGTTGATCGGTTGTGATATCTGTCTTAAGAAATGTCAAACTTCTGCATTACTTATATTTTTGGACTATGTTTTCAACACTGATATCGATTTGATATTTTCAACTAAGGCATCAGAATTCTTTCTAATATTAAAAGTTGAAAATAACAAACTTATAAAAAAAATCATTTTTGTGGTAATATTTATACCCAAATTAATAACATGATAATTAAATTGGATACATTTAAGGCAAACTTGGAAGGGATGTAGTAATCAATTATTTTTTTTCTTTTCTTTTTAAGAACAATTAACCTTGAAATGAATACAAATGGTAGAAAAAGGTAAATATATAACATAAAATACCTATAATGATGAAGAAATTAATTGTCTAGTGTGATGTGAACTAATAATCATTGTTAATATGGCTTTTAATATATTAGAATAAAGATTAAAAATTTATCATATATAAAATAATATTTGTAATTTGTGAATAAATGATAATATAAAAATGCAACGCATATTTCACATTTAATCACTTTTTATTCATATTGGATTAATTATAACAAGTAAATCTACAACAGACTTCACACAACCAATTTTCTCATCAATCATTATCATTCATTATAATTCATATATCATTAGTACAGTTATAAATTAAAACTAGTTTATCTTATTTCGACAAGTGCTCTTAAACTCAAAAGGTACTCACAAACTCTACCTCACACAAGTTGTTCTACCTACACATAGAAAATTATTATCAACCATCATAACACATTTTAACAATCCTAATTGAACAAAGATTCATCTTAAATCCTTTAACATTATATGCAAAACCCGAAATACTCCACATATTTCTTAAAACAATAAAAAGAAAGATAAAAAAATATACTTTGTTCAAAATTTTGATAATATAAAATTGTAGACTTTGTCGCTAAGCTCCAAGTTTCAAACAAACTAAGAATTGAGTTAAACATTTAGAAAGAAAGTAAAGGAGAAGTTTATAAATAAAGTTTAGAAAAATAATAACTTTTATAAAATGAGATTTTGTTATTGGGAAATCTATTTATAACCTTAAGTTTTTATCATTAAAATATTATGGCGTCATTTTTTAAAACTATCACTACTTTTACACTGTTTTTTAATTCTCACATACACTATTTATTTTAACTACTATGCTTTTTAAATAATTATTTTATTATTTTTACATTAGTGAGTAAACCAATCTAATAGCTTTTAAGTACCATTTTTTTTTCAATAAACTTTGTGCAATATAATCTAAATGGATTTCTTTTAAAAGTTATTCTTTCGCGGAAATACTTACAGAAAATTTCAGTAAATTTTTTAACCTTCTGTCCCTTTCAATTTATCATGTTGGTCTTTATCTTGAAATTAAATTCTAATTTTAAGAAAATAATAAATAACTAAATATAGACTTATATTTCATAATATAAACTATTTTTTATAAATCTAAAACATAATTGTATTCTTAAACATATTTAATTTTACAAACTTTAATTATAATATAATTTGTTCTGAGTTCATGCCTACTAAGCCTTCATGATAATTTTATTTTTGATATACATCTTAATAAATTAAGGAAGAATAATGCATATAAATCATTCTTTTAACCCAACTCCAAGTAAATTTCCAAGTAACGTGAGGAGTCGGAGTGAACCAAACATAACTTACATAATATTCACGATATAAATTTTAGTTATCAAGGAAATGGATATTCCAAAAATTCATTCATACATACTTACGAGGAATGAATGTTAAGTAAATGAATATGATTTAGAATATAATTAACTAATTCATAGATGCATACTACATTGGTTTTGGCCTAATAAATCATTGATTAGAGGATCCTTTTTATTATTATCATGATTACATCGCATATTAATCTTGGTAGATTTCCATTAGACTTTCATATTCTTTTGTTGTTGTTATTTTGTTCCGTATTTATTCTGAGGTCAAACGCTAGTTTTAGTTTTCGTGTTTTACGAATTGCAAAATTCAAAAGCCCTTGAGTCACTTCTTTTCCACATTGCACCAAACTTCGTATCATAACCTAATCTTGGATATACCAAATGTCTGCCAATTCTTCTGCTTCACACGTTGGTCCTCCTGCTGAGGATAAGGTACTCACACATTCGCAACAAATTACCTGTCTGCTCAGAATAGGTTCAACAAATTTGAGAAATAAGATATAAATAAAAAACAATAATAAAAAAGATCTATGTTTGGGATGAAGAAAAAGAAGACAAAATTTTCCCTCACTTGTTTAGTTATTGGAAAAATATTAATTAAATAAAAATATTTTTACCCAATTTTTTCTTACGTACTAATTATTTTTAAAATTGTTATAAAAAGGTTATTTTAACTGTCAAAAAGTTTAAAAACAACTAAAACTTTTTTTCCTCCAGTCATTTTAAAACGGGAATACTTTTAAATGGCCCAATGAAAATAACCTCCTATTTTCTTCCTTTCTTGTCTGCTTCTCCATTTCCACATAAAGATAGAAGCTTTCTTCTTCGCGAGAATTCCATGCAGAAAAATCAAACCAGATTAGTAGAGCTCTCTTTCCTGTGCATTGTTATAAGTGGCTTTACAAGATCATCATACAGCACATCAAGTTACTTAAGAGTAACAGCAGAATCAGCCATGTTTAGGTGGACCTGTACATAAATTTTCTCTGTTGCACTGGCATGATCTGGATTCTTTCCTGTCTATAATTATAAGTAGCTTTACAAGATTATCTTACAGCACATCAAATTATCCAAGAGCCTCCCACCATACCTTGTAACAACAACATCAGCCATGATCAGGTTGACCTGTTCATAAATTTTCACTGCTGCACTTAGCATGATAGGTATCTTCCAGTCTTCAAGAAAAGTATGAACAAAAAGCATAGGTTCCTATAACATTCTTTGACTGTGTTCCAAGATATTCCAGCTTTTTCAGTTGTTTCATACCACTCAAACTGTCTTTCTTCAAGCCATTGGATGGATATATAATAAAAGGATGGATATAATATCTGATCATACATTGAGTCTCTTAGTAGAACTTGAATAGTCACAAAGGTTGTTTTGTGTTTTTTGAGTTCCTTAACAGAAAACTCCCTTCAGAAGGGATTAATAGGGGCGCTTCCTTTTACCATAATTTACGTGACAACTGTCTTTTGTTCATTTTTCTTTTTGGTGTGATCATTGACTCTTTGAAAGACAACCTGAACTGTGTGAAGCAAGTATTAGGAGAAAGTTGTATGAAGCCAATTCAAGTTAACATCAACTTGAGAAACATCTATCCTTAAATTGGGAAGCATTGGTTTGAAATTTTCCCAAGAAGCTGCTGTCTCTTCATCGCATATCACCACCTTTAAATTCCCAAGATTAGTGACGGACAATGGTAATTCACACCTTGCACAACTTGTCATGTAGAGATTTTGCAGATTAGACAGATTACCAAAGTCATCCGGTAAATTCGGAAGGCTTATGCAATTTGAGATGTCAAGGAGTCGTAGATTTGAAAGTCTTCCAATAGAATCAGGTATCCCTTCTAAATCGGTACAAGAACTGAGCCTTAGGAGTTCCAAATTCTCCAATTTTCCAATATCTTGCGGCAATGCAGAGAGTTTGTGGCAATTAGTAATACTGAGCTTCTTCAGGGAGATGATATCACAGACCCCCTTAGGGAATCCCTCCATATCCTTGCAATAGTCAATATTCAAATCTTCAAGATTTGGAAAAGCGTATGAAATTGGCAGGTCCTTGTTTTGAAATGCTTGTTTCATATTACAAAAGTAGAGGGATAACTTTTTAAGATTCTTCATTGCAACAAAGGAAGGAACAGAAATCCGCTCTAATCTGATTCTTCTCAGATTGGATGAAGAGCCAAGTAGCTCAAAGTTGTTGATTTCAGAAGGATAGTAACTGTAATTTGTGACTATCAGAACTTTTAGTTTGTTCATACCTTCCATGCAATCTGGAAAGGAATACTGCTTAGTTTGAATATTAAAAATTAGAACCTCAACTTGAGCTAGTTGCATTTGGGGCCAATCTGAAGGGCAATTTTCATCTGCAAATGCAACCCATATGGCATTAGTGTGGAAGAGTAATGAATGGCAGACTATTGTAACATTCATACATTTTACTCTGTAAGTATATATTTTAGAAAAGGTGTAACTCACCAGTTGATATAGACAAAGTGTGGGCAGTGACTTGTTGGGGTTTCTGTTTAACACACCAGCTAAGAAATTTTGTCTTCTCCCCATGTTTATTTTGATTTATCTCAATAATCAATCTTTTTCTCTGTTCCATTGGTTCCTGGGAGCACTGATAAATTGCAAGCTCTCTCAGAAGGTCATGAAGAACGATGAAGTGGTTATTGTAGTAGTAACTGTCTGTGTTAGTAGCATTTTTCCTGGTAAATAAGCAGAAATTAATTTCCTTCAGAAAGAAAATTTCGCTCACAAGATTTAAAAAAGCTCCATCAAAAAGAAAAGTTACAAATTTTAACTCGAGTTCACAATAGAGCATAAATTCATGTTGCCTATATAATAGGATTAAGTGGCCTAGAAAAAAATATAGTAATTGTACCTTGCTACCATGACATTAGCTAGATTCATGGAGTCTAATTTGTTAATGATGGTCATTGCCTCTTTGCCGTCATCATCTAGTCTATACAACTCTGCCCACATGTCAATGAGAGCAGTAACAGGAATTCTTTGTTCTTCGGGAAATAAACCTAGGTCCATGAAGCATCCTTTGATGACAAGATTATCTTCCAAAACATCCAATATCTTCTGGAGGCTTGTAATGAGTTCAACATTAGAATCAAGTATAGAACGACCTTGGGACAATTCCTCCATCATCTGTAGCCACATTTCAGAACGCTGATTACAGAGTGATCTCCCAACTACTTTGATGGCAAGCGGTAAACCCTTGCAGTTTCTCACAACCTGATTAGCAACCAAAAATAATCAGTGACCAAATTTCCATGACTTTGAAACCCAAAATGCAAGTAATGTATCATTGTTTTGAGGGGTCAAAATTTGGTTTCTTTTGTATATGTTTTCTTTTCCCCTTCTATGTTAGTTCAATGATAAGTTGTTTAAAGTGAAACCAAGAGGTTCCAGCTGTAAAAATACAATCTTGTGATCTCTACTTCAAGTGAATAACTTCAGACAGAAAGACAAAGTACAGATTACCCAATTCCATTCGCACCTTTTGGATAACTTCATCAGGAATACTTGAACCACTTTCTTCCAAGTGCGTATAATGTCGGAAAAGAGTTTCTGCATCATCATGACCAAGTGGTTTTAAGATACACTGCATGTCCGATCTAAGCAATGCAACCCTAGAAATCACCAAAATTTTATAATCTGGTATCTGGACTTTAAATTTCTCGACAAGGGCTTCTGAGCCAGGCCAAACATCATCCAGTACCAACAACATTGAACTTCTACCAATTTGCTTTAGCAAAAGTCCCAATTGATTAGCTGCGTCTTCATCACTTAGAAAATCGGGTACTTGATATCCACAGTGTTGAAATAATCTCTCTACAATAATCTTCAACTTGGCTGTTTTTGAGACGGTGACAAATAAAATATTTCCCCCAAATTTACCTAGGTGAAACCAAAGAGATCGTAAGTACAGAGTATTCAATATCTTGTACTATTTAGAATGCATTATGAAAGACATTCATTTCATTGTCGGTGGATGTTGCAAAAGCATAATTCTGCTATAAGAACACTAGACAGAAAACCAAATAATACGGATTGAAAGAAAATGCTTGTTTAATTTGTTGAAATATCATTTGGAGAAAATGGGAAAAGGCCAGGTTATGCCCTCAAGATGAAAGTTGGATTACCATGGACCCTTTTGTTCTCAAATTATCTTCTTAAACGATAATATGCACATGTTTGGTAACAATCTTAGGTGAATCATGGCTCTTTCCATTTTTCAAACATCGTCACAAAAGTTGACAAAAAAAGCAAGTGATTAACGCTAGAAAGCGAGCCAAATGTTGCTTTGAGCTTGCTCCCTCTACCTCCAGAAATATGGATTAAAATGTTTCACATGCCATCACTTGGATCTATTACAAATAAAATTTCAAGTTGCATGCAATGTCTGCAACTTCTCTAGATATTTCTTTTGGCATCTCTTTCTGCCACTAATTTTCTTTCAATACTAAGACGTGGTTGATGTTAACCAGTAGTTTATGAAAAATATTAAACAGCGAAGAGATAACGTGTGAAGAAGCTATGAATGATTGATGAGGCATGATGAAATCATCTAAAAAAATAACTAGTCAATGTGTTTGATGAAATCATCGTACATCAAATAAATAAAACTCACCCTTGACTTGTTCATCCCAACAGAGCTTTGTAGCAAGAGTGGTTTTCCCCATTCCACCCAAACCAGTCAGCATAATAACAGACACACCATCTCTAAGAACCTCCATCTTCAACTTGCTCAACTGCACATCCAAGCCAACAGTGAAATCTGCGTTTTCAGGAACACCAAAAGGAAGCCTGATAGGTCCTCCAACACCACCAAGCTTCTGCTCAACATTCTCTTTGCTGAGAAGCTCAAGAATTTCCCTAACTTTGTACAGTTTCTCTTCAATATCTTTTGCCACAAGAGCTTGCTTGTCACCACCAGCAAATGAACCATCCCTCTTGTGTCCAAATCTGCACAGAAACAAAGAGAGACACTTGTCCAAACAAAATTTTTTGGATAAGCATTTGCCCACAAGCTCTTCTTTCGCATCCTTTTCAGAAATAAGGGTTTTGATTTCTTCTCTGGGTGGATTTAAGTGTTCATTGTATTGCTTGATCTCTTGCACCACAGGGTTCATATCCTTGAGCGTTGACCTCAGTATCTGCTTGTTGCTATCACTACTTTTACCTTTTTCCACTATTTCCGATACCATCCTCAATCTCTCTTGAAATAGTGCTGGAAGTACAACGCGCTGCGTGGTCTGGTCCATGAATAACCACCAACTTGCTTTCTTTCTCTCTGTTTTTCAACAATCAGAATAGTAACAAGTCACGAAAGAGGAGAAGGTCAACGCTACTTAAGAGTATCTCAAATTAAGAGTTCAGAACATGAAAATTAAACTAAAACAACAAGAAAAGAAAGAGTTATGTTGTGTGTACCTTTGAAATAACCAACGGATGTTTAGTGCAAATTCGAGTTTTTGTCCTGCGTGTCCAATCCGAACTTGAAAGATTCGAAATTAGAGCACCGATTCAAGTTTTTATAGCTGAAGATTCTCATAAGTTATTCTCTTCCTAGATCTTTTTTCTATCAATTGAACGCGGACGTGAACTTTACTTTTCTGACAACTGTAGGTAACATCCGATTTCATTTATTTATTGCAAGAAAAATTAGTCACCGTCAATCGTCATGATTGGTAGAATCATGCTGTGTTTATCTTTGTTATACATTCCTGATGCATAGTTATTTAGGCATCTTCATATTTGGTAAGAGGATAATTAGCTTCAATTACAGTGCTTATCGAAATAATTATTTTATCATTAAAAACATGAGTCATGTTACGTGAATAGGTTGGAGTGAAACTCTTTAAAAAAAAGTGAGTAAAATAAAGAAAAAAACGGATCCACAAGTTCTATGGATTATCTAAGGTATGTTTGGATTCACATATAAATCGGGTTGATCTTTTCAATCTGTTAATGCATATAAATATAAATTAAGTTTAAATTAGAAAAATCAATTAATTAATTAATTATAAGTTTAAAAATACTTGTATGATCTTATACATGGACATATTAAATTAAAAATGAAGTAATAAAATATAGAATTAAAACTAACAGACTAACGTGTTAACCGGTCCTTAGGACAAAACTATTTTTTATAACAAATTAATCTAACTTGTCTCCATTTTTAAGAGACAAAGAAAATAAAGTGGAATATTAAATTGTGAAAAAGTAGGATTTAAATGTAATTTAATTTTATAAAATTGATTTATAAAGTGAGTTTGTATTTATTTTTATAACTTGTTTCTTGTCTTGAATTAATATAGGATTTTTAAGACATTTGGTAAAACATATATATTTAAGAGTGATATTAAACATGGGTTAAATATGTTTTTAGTCCCTAAACTATTGACCATTTCTGGTTTTCGTCCCTCTTCCAAAGTAAGGTACAATTTAGTCCTCAATCTTTAAAAAACGTTCGTTTTAGTCGAAAAAACGAACGTTTTGAGGACTAAAACGAGGACTAAAAACAAAATTTTGAGGACTAAAACGAACGTTTTTCTAAAGAATGAGGACCAAATTGTACCTTACTTTGGAAGAGGGACGAAAACCAGAAACGGCCAATAGTTTAGGGACTAAAAACATATTTAACCCATTAAACATTAATATATGGTTTAACAGTGATTTGATAGATGTAGTGTCAGAACCAGTAAAATCAAAAGTCAGAAACCAGTAAAATTCACGCACGTATTTGTTTAGTAGAATTCACGTGTCAAGAAGAGAGCTCGACACTCAGATGACGAATGCCAGGTGTCATGCGAAGAGAATCCGAAGATCAGTTAGTGAAAAGCAGGTGTCAACAGAAGATGAGACGTTCGTTTTTTAGTGGGAAGCAAAACTTGGATTTTCAGAAAAACACTCCACTCTCTGCATGCACCCTCTTTCCAGATTTCTGAAGAATCTCATTTTCTCCTCCTTCTCTCTACCTCCTCTTCATCTTCTCTCTTAGAAAACACTCACTTTCTCTCCTCTGATCAATATTCCGGCACCGTAGAAGCACTTCCGACGTCCAGAGCTTCCAGATAAACCGTTCGGTTTGTGAAGCTGGGCTGGTAAGTCTTTCTCTTCGCTTTGTCGTTCGTTTTCCTCAACATGCAAACCCAGTTCTGGGTTCGTATGTTGATAACCATTCTTAAAATGAGTAGTTCTGATAGTGTCGGGTTGTCACTTGGTGTAGTTGAATTTGTCGAGCGTTGACGGTAGAAGAACCTGTAGTGGTCAAATTGTATTTCTGCGTCTGGGAACGTTCGGTCACGCTCAGAGATAAGTGAAGCTTATTTAATTTAATTTGTATGCTGTTGAAATGTTTGAACGTTCGTTTAGTTGATTGAATGATTTTGATGCATGATGACTGATGTGATTGGATTGAATGAACGTTCGTTGAGTTACTAAAATTAAAGTGAAGTATGAGTATTGTGATATTTGACCATATGATATATGATGGTTGCCCTATCTGATGTATGAAAAATAAGAAACTTATATGATATGGATTGTATGAAGTATGAAAGTTGATTATGATATAAATGTATAAAGTTAAGAAACTATATGTTAAGAAATGAGTTTGAAAATAAACAAGTCTGGTATGAAATTTCTCATATAAAAGTGTACGTTCGTTACTGAACGGTCATTGACCGTTCGGTTTCCCTGGTGAACCTAGTTGAAACGGGATTCTTTCATTTGGAGAGAATCCTAGTTGAGGACGAGCGTCCTCGTGTGATAATACTATTCTTGAGCGTTCGGCCAAACATAGTTGTGTCTGAGTCTATTGTGATAAACTCAATGTGTGTGTATATATATATATATATATATATATATATATATATATATATATATATATATGTAATTGTATATTACTGTTTTTCGTAAACACCACTTCAATAACATCTTACTATAACTATCAAGCCTTTTGTTAGAAGTTATTAGTGCTCGGTCTTACACCTAGCGCTCGTACTAAGTAGTGTTCGGTCTTACACCAAGCGCTCGTACTGAGTAGTGTTCGGTCTTACACCAAGCGCTCGTACTCGTTTCTTGTATAATCTATCTTGATGAAAAATAGCGTTCGTCTAACTTAAATAGAATCTTCTTCTCCACCGTGCTCGGTCATTTACTGGCATTCGGATTTCTTGATGTAAAATCAAATAAGTTAAAAATCCATAAGCGTTCGGTTTCTTCATGAGAATTCTTCTAAGTATTATTGTTGGAATATCTTGAAGTGTCTGTATCGATTGGTTCCAGCCTAGAGTCGTAGCCTTTGGCGAGGTCCTTTCAGCGTTCGGTCAGAGTTATCAAGAGTCGGTTCATATAATTGATTCACTTTGTAATGAACGTTTGGTTCATTCGTTCCTTGCTATATCTATTACACTCGGTTCTCTCTCAAACCGACAGTAAACCTCTCGGTCTTATTCTATTCTGTAACTGGAGACCTATCTGTCTCGTCTCAAGTGTTCGTCCTCGTTCTGAGTGAGGATTTACGTTCGGTTTGGCGTCTTTATAAATTTTTGATCAAATAGGAAGTTGAAATGGTTGAAAGTGAAAGATGAAACTAAAATGATTGGTAATGAAAGACAAACTTGAGATGATTGATAAAGAATGATGAAGAAAATATGAGATGAATAGAATGTTGTGGATTTGTACGAGCGTTCCAGGGAGGAACGACTCAGGATTGAGAATTTAGATTTGTAAAGTATGACTGTGGTTATACTAGTGCTGGCAGTTCATCCTGATGTTTCGTGAGTACTCGTCCTCACGTAGAGGAGGGTAGGTCATGTGTGGAAACGGTAGGAGGTCCCGTCCTTAGGGGTACTTTGGATGAATAGGATTAACCTCGGGTGGCAGCTGATGAGAGTATTCCAGTTACTACATCACCCGGGTGCATGAACGCCTGTAGCTACACAGATTTCATACAGTCCGGACAATCAGTCTAGTACTAGGCTTCGTATGATATGTATGATGAAATGTACTTTGTTTTGTTGGATTGTTTGGAATGTATGTTTATGCATGAATTAAATTACATAAGTTTACCCTGCGTTTCCTGTCGTGTCTGGTTTTGTACGTCCGTCCTTGTCATTGCAATGATCATCCGTGTGGATGTGAGCAGAAGGAGTCGAGCTGTTGGAAAAGGCGCTGGAAGAAGAAAATTTGGAAGAAATCGAAGTCAAGACCGAAGAGTAGGACGTTCGGTCAATAGTCTAGTTATAGTAAGGTGGACGTCCGCTCACCTTCCCTTTTGTATAAGTATGAACGATCAGTGTCGATATTTTGTAAACCGGTCGGATAGTTTTGGGTAGTGATGTACGGCTTGAATTTGTAACTCTTTTTGTAAGGTCGTTCGGCCATGAGCGTACGCTCGACTTTAGTGTAAGACTGATTTTGGATTATTATTAATGTAATTATTCTATCATATGGTTTATTGTTGTATTTTTGGGATGTTACATGTAGTATATAATAGGTTTAATAAATAATAATTTTAATAAATAAATTTTAAATTTAATTCAACCTTATAAAATAAACTTGTAAAATAAAATTTGTATTTATTTATATATTATAACTTTTTTTTATCTCTTGTTAATGTAAGAGAGAAATATAAAAAGATGGAAAAAAAATGAAAAAGTGAAACATAAATAGTTAAGTGACACCAATCCATACACTTAATAATATTAATCAAGATATATTAAAAATATTTTCACAATCTATATTATTCATCTATTGAGGACATATGAAGAAAGTATTCAAAATGACTAGTGTGGAGTCAAGAGTAAGTAAAATGCTATTTTGCACAATCAATCAAAGGACGAGTATTATAAAGAGAATGAGAAACTAAAAGGTCGTAACATATAATATCTTACTAGGATGATATCAATGAAGGGTGTAAAAAAAAGGGTTTGTAACTCGTTAGAACTCGGCTATTTATCCCTTATTTAACAATGAAAAAAGATAGAAGTTGGTTATTTAACCTCTATTAGAACGACGATAAAAAAAAATAATACAACTAACGTTGATCAAGGATAATCAAAGCAAATTGAAAAAAAGAAAAGTAAAACAATTGTCGTTATGAAAACATAATGTATAATCGCTCAAGATATGTGACATCTAGTTGGTAGTCATTCGGGAAAAAAACTCTAGGACGATTAATTATAGGACACTTTAGCATGTAACTTATTTAAATTTTGAATTTATTTCATATAAACGTTAAAGGAGACTAAAAATAACAAATAGGTTTATTTTGTATTTTATAATAGTAAATATTACTGCATTATGAAAAATGCTACTAATAAAAGAAATGACTAATCTAATGTTGGTTGTCGCAGTCTGGATTACCGTTCTCATTGATTTATGTTTTAAATTTCTTTTACTTTTCTTCATAATTTATTTCCTGTCATTTACTTTTGTTTTTTTATGTTTTACTAGAATAATATAATCACTACAACATTGACACTTACTGTCATTTCTGATTTTACCATCTTATAAATTTTCTTTTTTTCTCCATTATTATTGTATTCTCATTTCCATTATTACTATAAAACCAAAAAAAAATCAAAGTTTATTAATGAGACATGCATAAAATTCTAGTTGAAATTCAAATAAAAAAGAGATTAAATTCATTAAGCGTTTAGGTGTAATTAGTTTATGAAATAAGTGAATTTCACATCAAATTTATCTTCTTCATAAAAACTTAAAGGTAACACACCTTAATTAGATTAAAAAATAAGTGTTTATTAGTCTTATAAAAAAATTCATGTAAAGTCAATTTAGTTTTAAATAATATCGACAGAGCTATTGAAACTAAATAAAAGAAAAAAAATATTTATAATATATTATGTGACTTGAAATACGCATAAAATATTATTATTTTATATAATTCAAATTCAACCAAACTTTTATTAGAAAGGATGTGTTTTATATTAAAATAATATATGTGAAGAGAACTGATTATTACATAAAAAATAACTATAATTTATAATTCGTTGTCTCCCTTTCTAAATCAATAGCACGTAATGTTATAAACTATTTTATTTTATTTTTTTAATTTGAATCTCTTTTACAAAAGTCATAAAACATCAAATTTTACTTCAATTATCTTAATTTCTTGGCTTAACATCACTATTCCCCCACTTTTTGTCAGCTTTGTTCGAAATGACCTAACTTTTTAAAATGTTTAATTCAGTCCTAAAGATCGTAATTTGTATTCAATTTAGTTCCCTTTTGTAAACGGTATTTAAATAGTTAACGACCAAATGTTCAGCTGTGCAATCAGTGAATGACATGTTATTTAACTGCTGACTTGCCTTGACTGAAACATTACACAGCCAATGAGAGACTGCCACGTGGTTGTTTCGAAATGCAAGAGTGTCACGATGCGAATCTTGCTCGTGGTTGTTTGTCTGCGATTTGGTTTCTTTGGTTTCTTTCTACTTGCAGGTTCGAAGAGCAGCTTCGCGATGACTGGAGAAGATGAAGATTGATAGAGAATGACGCTTTTGCGACGGCGATTCTGCTCCAATTGACTTTTTCGTTCTCTGTATTTTCCTTTGTAGGTTGAAGACTTGACGAAAAAGATGAGCTTGCGCATGGTTCGTTATCTCGTTGCGGCAGTCATGGTTGTTGTGACAAGATGTTGATGGCGATTCACAGTGAAGGAAGGGAAAATTGGTCATGGTGGTGTGTTTTGGGTGGTTGTTGGACGCAGAAGATGAACAACGATGGTGGTGGCGTGGCCATTTGGTTAGGGTTTCGAAATGTTTGATGATGGAGGTGCGAAGATGGTAGTTGGCCGTGAGCATGGCGGTGACAATTAGTGTTAGGTGGTGGCTAGGGTTCTGTATAGGAAAATTATGGTTTCTTGAAGTAGGAGATGATGATAATATGTCAAGGATGATGTGTCACTAACTGTAGAGTTGGACATTTGGCCGTTAACAATTTAAATAATGTTTAAAAAAAAACTAAATTGAATACATCGATCTTTTAAATTATATTAAATATTTTTAAAAAATTAAATTATTTCAAATAAAACTGACAAAAAATGGACATGTAATAATAAGCCTAATTTCTTCCTCCCTTCCCGTTACGTTTACTCCATCATGCCTGTCACGGCAAAACATTGACGATGGTCATGTCTTTGTCTTTTGGCACCTGGGGTGATGCGCACTAAGATTTTGAATTTCAGTCTTTTTACTTTTAAAAAGGTTATTAATATATTT
This sequence comes from Vigna umbellata, assembly GCF_029865625.1. Taxonomy (NCBI): domain Eukaryota; kingdom Viridiplantae; phylum Streptophyta; class Magnoliopsida; order Fabales; family Fabaceae; genus Vigna; species Vigna umbellata. Next base: position 89,475,987 of record NC_142165.1, on the reverse strand, counting down.
TTTAATATTTTACGATATTTTGCAATATTTATTATTGGTGGTAAAATCTGACGATATTTATTGAAACCTGTGTCAGTGAATCATAATTGAATCACCGAGTTGTTATTGATCCAATTAGTTCAGTCTATGCTTAAAATACAAAAAAAAAGTTATTATTATTAATTTAACAAATATAATGTAAATATAATTTTTTTCTCAAAATAAAATAACAATAAAAATATAATAAAAAATAAAATCCAAAATTCTTAACAACAATAAAAGTTCATAAACATATTCAGAATACTATATATATAATGAAAAAAATCTGGACTGAGTATGTCTTTTTAAAAGGATAGGATATCATTTGAGAACATATGTATTAAAGGAACACACACAAAACTTAAATTTATAAACGAGTTAAAAAAGTTTAACTCAAACTTAGTATTTTCTTCAAAGGTTTTAATTATGCTTCGATTAAATAAATAAGCCAAACTCAATCACTAATAATTTTTGCAAGTTAAGTTCAAGCTTTAAACATTTGGGTTGACTTGATTGGTTTACACTAGTGCTTACAAATATCATAGTTCCTCTCAAGTATTTAAAGAGTTTACAAAACAAAAAAGGAGCAAAATTTAGCTATCAAAATTATAAATGATATTATGGAATAAAATATACTAAAAGTTTATAATTAAAAAAATAATTAAGGATAAAACCATAAATGAAGTGTCTTAAATTTATATTTTTCTAAAACCATCCTTTGTTTTCACATTAGATAATCACACAAATTATTGTATTTCTGGTATAATTCATTTTTCTAATATATTTTATTATAGATTGAAATTTATTAAAATAATATTTTTTAAAAATTTTAATTTTAATTAAAGAATCTATTTCTCAATTTTTAATAAGCATTAATGAATAATAAAAATGTATTAAAATTAACTGTAACTAAAAAAATGGAATCAGTGTTCCGTGTCTGGCTCCACGCGCTTGGAAGTTGGAATTGCTAGGGTAACGAGGGACATAATTTATTCGGTCTTCATAATTTGTTGTTCGGTGATCATGATTTAACATCTTGACTTTTTTTATATTTAAATTATAAAATCATAAATTATTATTTTTTTATACTTAGATTTACTACTATTATTTTATTATAGAAAAGTAATTGTTAAGAATGTAAATAAAAATAAAAAAGTTAATGTAAAAGGAACATTTTTCTTTGTAATTATCCCTTTCCCTTTGTTTGGAGAGCCATAGTATTAAGAACATTGGAATGAGTGGGAAAACTGCACACAGAATCTATGTCCTGTACACAGAATGGGTCTCTATTTGATGAAGTTACTTGTCATTCTGCAAAATTGTTTGGAAATTAATGTGAATTTCTAAATTTTACATAATAATTAAAAGGATTTATTAACACGTTATTCTTTTAAGATTTTGAGTTGAATTTAATATTATATTTTTTTATAGAAGTTTATTTATAATTCATGATTTTAAAAGTTGTCTCTCATCAAAATTAACGACACTAAATATTACTTTTAGAAGATATAAAGCAATTTTAACTACCCCGCCTCTGGTTTACAAATAAACCAAACTGTTGGTTAATAAAGAAGACTTGTAAGAAGGGTTTGGTAACTTATAATAATTTTAAGTAATTTGAATAAAAGTAATTACTTTTAGTAAACAAAACAATTGTGATTTATAAAAATAGAATAAATAAAAAAGTTAGTTATTAGGTCACCAACATTGAAATTGTAAAGAAAATATTGTAAGAAGTAAGAAATACGTAAGGATTTAAACTACGAACCAACACGAGACCAAACGGTCAATTAATAAAGCATAATAAAAGTAAAGTGGTTTCAATTTAAAGTTATATAAATTATTTTATTTTTAGCATTATGAATTTCGCACAAATATTAAGAAAAAATTGATAAAGAACCATGAAAGATTACTCTTTGTAATTTCGTATATTTTTATATTCTGTGTATATAAAAGTAAATCCTTAATACAAACAATTACATAATTGTCACTGGAAATATTAGTTTTTATGTTTAAATAATTAATTAATTAATTATTAAGGCTGGTCTACCTATGTGGAAGTTGCAAAAGAAATGATAAAATATTATAAAAGTATTCGGATAAAGTATAAAGAAAAAGGTACCAAGTCACTAAAGCACTGTTGTAAATAAAGAAATATTCGAAAAAAAAATGAGGATAAAGATAACCCTCATAAATAGTGGACAATTTTTTTTTTCAAGTCTCTTTCCCCTAATAGTTCATGTTTAATGTATTTGCATTTTTAAAATACATTTCCATAGATTTTTTAAAGCTAAGTGTTTGAAAGTATACATAAATCTTTAATTTGGTAAAATAATTAATATACATAATTGAAAATGATAAATAATTATTTTTATGAATAATTTAAGTTCATCTATGACTAGAAATTTTATATTGATTAAGTATAAATATAAATACAAATATTATTATTATTATTATTATTATTATTTTCAATTGACTATGAGATGTGATAAGTATGTGTAGATATCTCATCCCAATATTAATCTTCATCATCGTCAATTACTAAAATATACATAGAACATTAAGTAAGAGTGATTATATTAATTTTTAAAATGATGGTGTTCTAACTTTTTGCATCTCTAAATTGCCTAAAATTTCTTTATTTTAACAGAGTAAGGTTATACTTTGTTGTTAGTTCAGCCTAGATAGGTGTTCACTGACTTTTTCTTTCTTTTGTTGCCAAGTTTATGTGATTTTTCTTTTTTATTGATTAATGAGGGTGTGCCTAATTGGAATTAATTTGGACGATGCTGGAGTGCTTTATCAAAAATACGTGAGAATTAGAAAACTTGATTTGGTTGGATAAGGTGTCACAGGCTAAAACTTTTGTTTTTTGAAAATTGTTGTATTATTATTATTTATTTATTGATTTGGAGATTAAAAAAAAGACTTTCGATACATGAACTATTGTACTCGTCTGAGCCGATCACCAAGACATACCATTAGCTCTGATACCACTGTTGGGTCTATCGAGGAGAAGGTTCACTAGGGAGATACAAACACCAATGATATTTGAGCCCAACCTCATAAGAGATTGTCACCACTGCAATGAGTTAATGTGTCTTTCACCTTTATATAGTGTTTTACTTTCTCATTTCTATCCAATGTGAGACTTAGACTCACGCTTTGAATATTTGACTCATTTATGCTTTCATTGTTCTATCATTATATGGTTGTGGCCATGGTTCAATGAAGCTTTTCATGATTTGTAGTTTTATTCTTTAGTTTATGAAGTCTTTTTATAATCCTTAAAGTAGCAGTTATTTGGATGATAAGAGATCATAATAGATTTCAGAATCCAATTGTATTTACTTATGTTATTTTTCAAATTAAGAAGTTAATGTGTATGATTGAGAATAAATCTAAGAAGCAAATATAAGTAATATTGTATCTAATTTCTTGTGCTGAAATTTTTCAATATTCAAATTAAGAAAAATAGGGTCGTTTCAATTATGGAGATAATATGACAAGTTCCATATGTCAATTGGCTTAAGGTGAATATTAATGGTGTAGACATGGGTTGTCTTGGTTTGACTTCATGGTATACTTAGAGGAAGTTGGAGTGAATGTGAGGATAGTTTTTCAGTTATTTTTAAGGTACAAACTTCTATTTATACTAAATTTATGGGGACCATTTTTTATTTGAAGCATGCTTGGAGGGATGATTTTCAAATGTTTTGGTAGGAGAATAATTCTTCTTTAGTATGACATGTTTTTTTTGTAAATATGCGAATTTCAAAGTTTTCATATAATTTGTTTATATTTCATTAAATGTAATTTTTATCATGGGTTTTGTATGGTTCCATGCTTTCTATTCTTTTATTTTACTTTCTTTTCAATAAATTTTCATATGATGATATGTCAAAGTTTATGGCTATGTCTAACATCTATTTTGAAGTAATATAAAATCTTGTCTTTTTTATTATCTTTGATTCTTACTTTTTGTTTCATATAGGATTTTTTTTTTCGCTAAGGGTGTGTTTAGTTGGAGGTAATTGGGGGAGAGTGATTGGGGGAGAGTGATTGAGTGGATTTGAGGGGATTTGAGGGTGATTTTTTTGTGTGTTTATTTGAGTGGATTTAAAGGTAATTGAGAGTGAATTTTGGGTTGAAGTTTGTGAGAATTAGTGTAGGATTTGATTGATATGACGATTTTAAAAAATTAGTTTAATTGGTAGAAATTGAAGATTACCAAAATGTCCCTAGGTATTAAAGTAATATAAAATTATATTTGTTAATGTTATATTTAATTGTAAAAATGTTTATTAAAAGTTAAAAATTTGGAATAATTATTAAAAATAATTTAAAAAATATAATTAAATTATACTTGATTGAAATTAATTTTTTATTAATATAATCGTGTTACAATTTTTTGTTTTATTTTATTTTGTTGAATATTTTAGATTATTTAAAGAATAAATGTGTACACTTTTTTATGGAAATTTTGAATCATGCAACAGTGGTTATGGAAAAATTTAAAATGTCAGGGGCACATGAGTAATTGATCCTACTGTCCCTCCAAATCTTCTCAGCCGGGCGGGTGATCAAAAAGAACTCCATCCCGCAAATCAGTCACGTTCCTTCCGCGCAAATACAGTTAAGTGAACACCCAATACATTGCTTTTCATCGCTTTCCAATATTAGTAAACAGTAAATACCCTCCAAGTGAACACACCCTAAAACAATTTCCATCATATTTTAATCGTTTCACTAGTTTGATATTTGAAAAAAATATATATATTTTTGAGGTATTTTTCATTTTATCATACTCTTAATCATGTACTTTTCTTCTTTGTACGATTTTATTTAATGAAATATCAAATGGTTTTTAAAACACACATCTTGTCACTTATATATTTTTTAATATTTTTATTTGTTGTACAGTGTTTTGATGATTTTTTATATAACTATTTTATTTTATAACTCATTCTCATAAGACTAATTATACTACTACAATTATAAAATGATATTTTATTTGCTATAATATAATAATTTATAATGTGATGTTATTATCATGAATTTTGTTCATCGTCATCAAAAGATTATAATTCAAAAGACAAAACAATATGTCCAAATTTTAAATATTATTAGTTTAATATTTTTTTCATAGGATTTCTTTCAAGTAGTATTATAATATTTGTTAGTGTAAAAAAAGATTTCATTAAAATTTAGAAAAAATAAATAAATAGACGTTTAAAATATTTTTAAATTTAAATATTTGTTCTAAATATATTTATAACTTCATCATTTTTATTTTATTAATAATGGTAAAATTAATAGATATTTTAATTGTCATGAAATTTTAATTATGTGTAATTATATAATTTATTTTATATAATTGTTTGACTCTTATTTAATTGTTATTTGATATTCTGTCTTAAAATTTACATAATTATAATTTTTAAAAAATTTTAATATTAAAGAAATGAAAATATACCTTTTAACATTTAATCTATTGTAATATTATATTTTATTTGCTATAATATTTTTAAAAGTAATTAATTGATATTAAAACATAAAGTAGAATATGGATATAGTGATAATGGTGATAAGACAAAAAGAAATTTGTACATATAAAATATAAATGAAAATAAATATTTACATGAGGAATAGGATGAGATATTGAAAATAAAGAATTCACAAGTTGAGAGTGAAAGAGATAATTAAAAAATTAGACGTTATTTGTAATAAAGTCTTGTTTTAATAAAAATCATATTAATTTATATTTAATTAATTAATT